>NW_009603852.1:381-15237 GCF_000690535.1 Cariama cristata
CTGCCCTGGCTGTGCTCAAGTTGTGTGTGAAAATGAGGGTTCCTGGCAGGTGGAGGTCAAGTTCTTCAGGACTGACAAAGTGGTCCAAACCCACCTATATGTGCTGGGGCCAGCTCTGTAACCCCACAGATAAGCACAGGTGGCTCTTGGGGAGTGAGGTTCAGTGTTTTGCTTATCCTGGGTAGCTCATTGCATCCCTTATCATCCCCGTGAAGAAAAAGGACTGTCTGATAGGTTTCAATTCAAAGTGATTCTGAAGATCATAATTATCTGGAGTTGCAAGAGGAAGCTGCCTTTCACTTGTCTTTATTAAAGTGGAAAAATATAAGGTGCTCAGATGTTGTTGCTTGGCAATGTGACAGCTGATAGAAGCGTCAGATACAGTTCTTTTGATTTTTGAAATGTATTGCTTTTGTGTTTCGGAAGCTGGGTCAGGCCCATATTTAAATAGTTTATGAACACAGAATTGCAAAGCTGACAGAGATACTCAGTTGCTAAGTGAGCTACACCTGTATTCCAGGGAGTGTGAGGTGTGCAATTCAGAAAGAGCCATTTCTGGCCCTACTGAAGCTGCCTTCCTTTGGGCTTTTTAAAAGGAGAAGGGGAAATGGTAGGAGACCACAGATACAGAAAATTGCAGGTGATATTAGAGCCCTAAAGTTTACTATTTTAATCTGTGATGGAAGAAGAGAAATGAGCATTACTGAAAAATAGGACAAAGGAATGAAAACATCTGTGCTGTTCTAATTAAATCTCACTTAAACAACTCATGCATTGTTGCCTGTTCAAACCTCACCTAGCAACAACACTGAGAAGAAAAAACAGCCCAATCCCAGCCCAGGGTTGGTTCTAACTAATTCCCACCTTTTATTTGGAGGTAGTGCCTGTGTGAGGGCACGTATGCCCCCTGAAGTACATTAATTCTTCTCCACATTCCTCATGTTCTTCAGGTCTTTTTCCCACCACCATGGTCTTTTTCCACTGGGCAGCTTTCCAGCCACTCTTCCCCAAGCCTGTAACGTTGCATGGGGTTGTTGTGACCCAAGTGCAGGACCTGGCACTTCGTCTTGTTGAATCTCGTACAGTTGATCTTGGCCCATCTGAGTCTATTCAGGCTACTACTCTGGAAGCCACTTTTTACCTGTCTGTCATCTCTCCCCTTCAGATGCCTGAAACCAGACCTTTGCTTGCAGGATTTCTTATTCCTTGGCACTGCCTAAGCCCCTGTAAGGCTGTTTGCAGCTCCTTACTGCACTCTATCCTTGCTGCTGCATTTTTCCTCCCCTGTGACCTATCCATATCTCTTAGCAAACTGCTTGTGACACCATCCTGATTTCAATTCCTAGTAGCACTTTTCCTCTTTACAAGCAAACTGACCCTCTCTTGTAATGTTAGAAGCATGTTTTCCTTTTCCACATTTACAAACCTGGGGTTTTTTTTATTTGTTCTCTCCTTCTTGCACTCTCTGGTTTTGTATTTACCTGTCTGAACCATGCTGGAACAGCACTCTTTCATTTTGGGTCTTGCATAAAATGGTTCAGCATCATCTCAGCAGCCCTCTATGTATCAGGTGTGACTTGGATAGTCTTAGGGGATATGTGAAGATGGAACAAGGCCCTGGAGGTGTCAGCATCTCTCTTAAAATGCTCCTTTCTGGTTGAGGGTGAGACGCATGACCAGGGTTGTAAGGAAAAGCCATGCTACTGACTGGTTACATGACAGGATGCAGAAAAAGGAATAATCTTAAAAATTGCAAGCTAGCTCATGTTGTTGCTGTGAGCAAGGATCACAAAGCTGACATTTCTGCACTTGCAAGACACAGTAGATTATTTTGTGGGTAGCAAAGGTCTGGCTAGACATGCCTGAATCGGGAATGAGTCAATCAGTGTCACTGATGCTATATATAACTGATGGACTTGGGCTGTGAGATAACATTTAGCTTGCATTCTCTCTCTGTTAACATCAGCAGGACCAGCAAGCAGTGATAAAGGCAGACCCGGTGGAGGGGAGGGCCACACTCGCTGGAGCTGCGGGGTTGCTGTGCGTGCTGTCCTGCTCCCCTAGGTGTGGGGTTCAGCACTCGAGCGCGCATTCAGACAGACAGCTTGTGGAGCACTTTGTAAACATCAATTCAGTAGTCTCGTATTTACAGTCAAAGAACTGACAATCTTTCACACATATGGTTCCCTCAAAAAGGCTTGATGTCGACTCTAACCTGTGGAAGGCTGTTCTGTGCATTTTTTTTTTTATCCAGCCTACAGGCATTCATAAAATGCCAGTGAAGGAGGAGGAGCTGGAATAAGAACATTTCCAAGTGGTGAAACAAAATCAGCTTAACTTAAAGAAATGAGGTGAGGAAGGGGAGGAATCTGTCTCTGTGTGTATAGTACAGACTCAGTGTGGCTATGCTATGCTTATTTCTTAACAGGAATCTGTGAAAGCTGTATAAACTACCACGTCTGATCTCAGACTGCTGATAGTCCAGAATTCCTGGGGAATAATTGATTCAGCACTTCCAATTAGTATGCTGCTCATTTTAGCATGAGGCCTAATTGTGTTTACTTCCACAAAGCTGCATCAACACAAGAAGCTTGTTTATTATTTTTAAGAAAGATGGGAGATTACAGTGGATTGTTCTAAGGCGATTTTGTATGAAATGGTGGTGTTTCAGCATCTTGTAAGATTGGTGAGAGATGCTGCACAAATTTGAAATGAATCAGTTGCAAAGCTTCGGTGTGGACTTTTACACCTCCCTAGCAAAACTAGACTTACAGAAGCCCAAAACCAAATTATATTGATGTTTGGGGGATTTGCTGTTCTGAGAGTGATTCACTTATCACAGACTCTAAGGTTTCATACTACCCTAAGGCTTTGATGTTCTTTCTTACCTTCTACATCTTGACTTTAAGATGAAAGAAAACTGTGGGCAAATAACAGCTGGACGTTTTGTGAGATAAGCCTTAGTGCTAGGGCACTGTGTCCTCACACACTTTCATAGCCACTCGGCATCAAGCAATTTATCCATGTTTCTCTGAGAGATGGAGAAATTTCTTCTGATTTTCTTTTTTCAGACTCTTTCTTCATCTCAGAAGTTATCATATGAAAGAATTTGTGCTATGTTAGCAAATGTCTTTTTTAAAACAGAGCAAGAATTTTTTTTGCTTTCCATAGTTTGCATGTTCTTGGTTGGCTAGAATATTAGTTCCTTGAATTTGTGTGTCTTAGTGTTTGTGAGGCCACAAACGACTGTGGCACAAGCAAAACTGTTTGTAAACAATTTCTTGTAACATGAGAGATCCAGAAGTGTTTCTTTCCTTCATAGCAAAGATTACATCTCTTCCCAAGATAAAGTCCCAGCATATCTTTTTTTACTTACTTCCCTATATTTTCCTAAAGGCACTTCAAGCATACCCTAGGTTTTTGTATTTTAGCGTTGCATTTTCAGCAGCATTGAATTGTTGCAGCAAAACAAAAAAACCAAAAGCCCTTTAGTAAAAAGTCTAGATGGACATTATAGATAATTTTTTTGCAGGAAGACTAGAAGTTAAAATCATTTGGGGATGTAATTGGCAGGTGTGCAGGCTAGGAGAAAAATTATAATTCTTTGATAAATGTTTGAGGTTTTTTGCATGATCCTAGGCAGAAAGTCAAAATCAGAAGTGGTGCACAATAATAGTGTTTAACCTTTTTCTGGTACACGTGTGGCGCCCTGGTTTTTTTGCTTCTTGGGTCACAAGCTGGAATGCCAGACAGCTTTTGTGCTAGCTTATTTGTGCTTGCAAACTACAAAATGGGCACAGAAGACAAATCTGATGGTGACTTAATGCTAAATTGCAATGAGATCTAGAGTAGCCTTGTCCTTTTCTATGAGAACCTGTATTTTATGTACAGTTTTATAATGCACTTGAAATCATGTCTTGTACTACTTGTGTAGAAATTGTAATTCTTCTCAAACACAGCTAGAAAGTAGGAATTCCTTAAGAGCATCCAACAACTTAGATCAGAAATAGGTTTAATGTCATTCTATAACAGGATCTGTAGGAGGGACATAGTTATTATGACTGGAATTGGCTTAGAAAACTGTTATTGATAGCCATGATTTTTTTAGTATGCATTTTAGCAAGCCTTGATGAAAATGGGCATAGTGACCCTTCCTCCTTTGGGGAGCATGTATACACATTCTTAAGTCTGATGGGCATAAGAAAAAATTAAGTACCAGTTCAAAAGATGATTAGGTTTCTCACTATTTTCCTGTACTAAGGAAATAAATACATATATTTTCTAAACTGGAGATGTAAGAAGCAAGCAAGTTCCAAAGAAAACTGACTTATCAATTACATTGAGGGTGGCTGTGAATATTTTCGTCCTCTGAACAGGAAGCCTAAGCTATTGGACTACAGTGTATTGTGAATATATTGTTGTCTGTGGTTTCTGTGCAGCTGGCATAAAAGACAAACACGCCCTTTAAGGAACTGCTCAGCTCCTTGAGCTTTACCCGTTCATCTGTCCACCCTTCTCTCGCCATCTGTTTCTTTCGCTATGGACATGTGAAGTTGCTCCGTCCCTGCAGCAAAATGCAGCCTGGATGGTTCACAATCAGGCTTTTGCATGAAGCAGAGTTTCAAGCACAGATGCACTTGCCTTACCATCAGGGTGTAGCCCTACAAAGAAGCTGGGTTTTGTATTTCAGCCGCACATCTGCAAACTCCTCCAAGACACTACAGACTTGTATTTCTCTGTCTCTAGGTCTGGGATGCCGGGCTGGTGGAAGAGCCTTGTTTTTTGTCTGCAGAGAATGCAGGACAGAGGTAAGGCAAGAGGGGAATACAACAGCGAAGGGGGAGACTGTAACCTAGGGGATGGTCATGAGAAGGGATTGGGTTCAATGCTCCTTTTTCTACTCATTCATATTGCTGAAGCTGCAGGATCTATCCCAAAACTTGTCAATTTTTATTTAATAAACCAAAACCACAATGTAGATTTCCAATTAAAAAGTGTATTTTTAACTTGAAATCTGTTCCTTTTCCAACGTACTGGTCCAGATCTCCATGAGGATGTTGTTAGTGAATGCATGCCTGCTTTGCTTACAGCTCTGTCTTTAACTTGAATCTGGCCTAGCAGCTACAGCTTTTACAGTGGTAAAGTTGTGCCTATTAAAAGGCATCTACCAGAGCATAACAGTTGGGAACTTCAAAGCTCACGTACCTACTTCATGCTCTGTTTTTCTTCTTTTAAAGAAAACACTGGGCTATTGATTGTGTCAGGTAGATAGATACGTGCTCATTGTAGCTGTAACTTTCCAAAGAGGCTACTTTCTAGCTTTGAGTTTAAACCCTGTTATTTACGTTCATTTAGTGTCAGGATGATGATGTGAGCTGTATTTATATCACCTTCACTACTTTGAAATGCTTCTGTTTATATCCTGCTGTTTGAGCCGAATTACTTTAAACCTGCAGGCTCATGGCAGAAAATTCAAGTTTTCTGACATGGTGGTGGGAATCTGGGTCCTGTAGCACATTGCTAGACTACTTTGGAGGAGGGGGGATAATTTATGTTTACTAGTCCTAGCACAAGATAATTGAATTGCTGTTGGTACTTTTTAAACATATTGAATGGTGTAACTGAAGTGTGAACTGAGTGGGATTTCAGTTCAGTCCAAAGCAGCATGTTTTTTCCCTTGGAACCACAGAAAAGTAGCCTGAGGTTTCTCATTTGTCTTCCTAGGCTAGAAATGCCAAAGCATTTGTCTGTTTTAAGAATAAGTGTGTGTGTATATTTATATATGTATATAAAGTCTTTGTTCTCTTGGTTGTCAATGGTCCTTGAATTGTACTTTGAGACGCAGACATGAAGACAACCCTTCTGCACGCTTTCTGTTTATGGAGGGTCTAGTTCTTGACACTAAGCAGAAGATGGGCTGGTATAATTGAGCAAATTTATGGCTCTACGTGTGATTTCCTGATGCAGTGGAATGATTAAACCTGCATACTTGTGCAGGACATATCTCTGGCATATGATCATTTTTACCTTGATGCACTGGAGAGATTTAAATCAGCATAATTGGGTATGGAGTTTGTCTACCATATGGGCATTGGTTACCTAGCAGTTGTCTACCATATGTCTGCGTAGATGGCTAAGTGGCAGCTGTGATTTATTAAGAGAACAAAACTATCCTTCTCTGATATTCTGGTAGTGAAAAGCTGCTGTTAGATGTTTAAGAACCAAGGGACTTCCCCCCTCTCCCCCGACTGTAGCTCAAAGCCTTGATCCATTCTAGTTTGGATTCCTCTTTATTTTCAACAGTTAGATTTATCTGCAATAAAGTGCTCTTTCACTATCCGTCATCTCATCAATTGCCCCTAAAACATGAAGTGAAGGAGGTAAGTTGTCTTTCCAGACAAAGTAGTTGAGCATTGTGCGTGTTTGAGGAGATGCTTGAAAAGCTGTATAGCAAAATCTTCCCCAAGAAAAGAGACAGCAGCATCTAAGGAAGAAAGGGATAGCTGTTGATGGCTCACTCCCAGCTTCCCTCTGCAGCAATGTCATGGAGGTGTCACTCATGCTAGTAGCGGGATCTCAACGCGGTAGATGGCACTACAAGACTGTTATTACAGCCACGTAGCTCAGATCTCAGCGGTGCTGTCAGCACTGAGCAGAGGTTGTCTTACATAAATGAGCATCTGCCCCTGCAGTTCCCTGTCATCTCTCCAGCATTTGTGGAGTAAATTGGTTTCTTCTCCCCATTCCTCCAGTCTCGTATGTGTAAAGTTAGGTGAAAAGTAAGACAAGTGGAGAACCCAGAACTGCAAGAAGAGCTGACCCTGGATTTGAGGCTGCCAGTTCAAATTCTGCATGGGTCAGTGGGACTCAATTTTTGGCTTCTGCCTTGGCCAGCTCTCTGAAATAAAAGTTGGACAAGTGCTTGTATGTTAAGTAGCGCAAGCATAGCAGCTGCCACCCTTTCAAACTCACAGTTGACGATGGCTTTGCTAGTGATAAGACTAAAGATTAAACAGGTGAGGAATTCTCCAAAAGGGCTGTTAGCTTTGTAGGGACACCAAAACACACACTCTAATGAAATCCGCATTTCTTTTGCTTGAGTGATCCCTGTCCTGCTGTTGAACAGGACTCCAGCCCCCAGGACAGGCCTCCTTATACAAAGGTTACTTAAAATAGAAGCTCAGAAGGCACCAAAGTGTTGCTATATGTATCACAAAAGAAAGCTTAGAGTGATTATAGATGTTGTTTTAGAAATAATTGAGAGAAGAATTATTGAGTCTCTGTACATAGAGAGAGCTCGGAAGTGTGTGTGGCACTGCTGCCATTAGTCAAATATAGACAAGTGGAATGAGAACTAGAATAATACATCAAAATTAATAACTACATCAGGCAAAAGTCCAATGATTGCTTTATTAAAGCCTTGATGAGTGCCAAGCAACTCCTCAGCTATGCCAAGGAGCCGTACAACATGTAAATTCCAGTATTTTATGAAACACTAGGGGAGGGAGCCTGCACTACATGGAAGTGAAGGGGGCTTTACATTTTTTAACTCTTACCCACAGTACTTATTTCCTTGCCAGCTAGTTTGGGAGAGATAGAACGCTGAAACTGCAATTATTGTCTTTTTCCATCCCCTTTGAATGTACATGCAAAAATACAGAGCGTTTCCATGAAGACCAACAGTCAATATCAATAATTTGCAACTGTCTTGCCTCCTTCTCTGAGCTGAAATCAGCTGTAGTCATTAATGTGTTACTGACGGCTGGAGCTGGGTCACAATGAGAAGGACGAGGAAGCAAGACAGTCATAGTAATGACTTTTAACATATGTTGACAGAGCTGTAGTGTTGCTTTCTGCATCCCACTCATTTCTCAAACTGTTTTCACAAACCAGAAAAAAGAAAAACGCTGAATTTTATCTAGTGGCAATATTTAAAGTAGCCTTCATGAGATGCAAATGCTGATGTTCCTTACTGACAGATGGATAGATAGTGTTTCTCTGCTTACAATCAAGTGCAGTAGTTCTGAGTGGGTTTTTATGTGGAATAGATGAGTGCTTAATGCCAACTCTGGTTTAAAGGAAGCTCAGGAGAGAGCCTGAGACTGTGGCATGAACAGAGGGTGGATCCAACCCTGTCTTCATGACCTGAGCGGTCTGCCCCTGCCACACAACTGAAACTCACCTCACAAACTTGTTTAGCACAGCTCCTAGTTCATAGAGTCTGGATGGAGCAGCATCAGCAGGACCAAACGAGTCAGAGTCAAACCTGCCAGCTGCTGCCCTGAGTCTGGCTGTCCTGAGCACCTGGGGTGGTTGGTCTTGTCCTCCCTTCCCTTCCAGTGTATGGAGCTCTGGGCATGGCAGATGCTGATGCCATGTTAATGGATGGCACAGAAGTACTTCTGCTACATATTTCTTCCCTAGTTGTTAAAAGACACCAAGCTATTCCTGGAAGAAATGACAAATCCCAGGTGAGCAACTCTTTTTACTTGCACAGCAGGTAACCAAGAAAGATGCAATTTGGGAGTGTAGGGGCAGCTTAGGGATCCTTCCCCACATAGAAAAGTTTGTCAACCAGGAAATCAAAGCAAAATGTCGAGTATGTCCTAATTGGAAACTTTCCCAGGCTGAGATCTGTCTGATGCCTGGGGTTCTTGGTGGTGCAGAGCCAACTATCCTGTACCTTATAACTCTTTCACTTAAGTGATTTGTAAAACTTCCCTGAGGTCCCTCTGCAATGAGGAGCAGAGGTGAAACCTTATGTAGCCAGAGGCAAATCTTCCTGCTAAGTGAATGCCTGGAACGAAAACCTTTATATCGCAGTGGATGGTATAGGGATCTTTACTGTGGCTAAATGGTGATAATCCTCTCAAGCAAGAACAGTCCTTATGTGACTCCATAAAGGTGAACACTTGGATGTGGTGCAAATGGGTGACATTTTATTAGTGATGCTGTGTGTGTGTCTAAGGGGAAAGATGGTGTGAACGAGGGAGAAATTAACAAAAGCGAAAATGGTTAGGAGGGACTCCTGAAAGCAGTTTTGAAAGGCAAAGAACATGTTTCCAGCAACAGCATCTTCAATCACAAGTTAGAAAAGCGCCTCTTGCACTGCTGTGACTAAGTTCAGGCTTGTTTTTAAATTCTCCTGTCTTCCTAAATAACAGTCCAGATCACACAACATCTTCACAGTAACCCAGACAAAGCTATCGGCTGGCCATCCTGAGGAGGCTTTCACACAGGATGGGACCAAATGGTGTTGTCTCTTATGCTGTACAGTTGTAAGCAAATATTAACAGTATTGAGCAACTGTCTCAGCTGCTAGCGCTTCAGGCTCTGTGCCAACTGCTCGGGTTTGGAAGGTACACAGAATAACATGTAACATACACGGTCACCTCGGCGTATTGAATTTGTGACACATGCCTCAGTAGCCTGGAAATCAATAGGCAGCAGCTGCAGTGGAGCTCTGGGCACTGCACAGCCCTAAACGCCGCAGTTAGCAGGGGAAGAGGCACAGACTTCTGAGTCTTGCCTAAATAGTGATGTTTTGGGGCAAGCAGTGAGGAAGATGCAAAGCTTCTCTGACTTTGTAGTCTGAGAAGCCCCTTGACTACGCTGTGTAGTCCTCCCAGCATCATCTTGCATGTTGCTGGGCCACTGGTAGGTAAATGTGGATAATCTCTGTGGTGGGGTGTTGGCAGTAGGTGATGAGACTATGTTTGTTTGGGAACACAAGGTGGACATCCAGTTTAGTGTTGTTGGCAGAAAAGGTGTCTGGTGTTAGTGACGTGCTCTAAACAGCATCTAAAAGTTAAGAACCCTCAAAGGAAGCAAAGCCAAAGCTTTGGCACTAGCATCAGCCCAGCAGTCAGGTCAGCGAAGGCAGGCCGTGTGCCCAGGAGAAGAGACCTGGTAGAAGTGGTGTTGCAGGGGTAGCAGAGCCAAGTGGAGGTACCCCATACCACTGAGTTTGCTGCCTGGCAGGCAGCCTCACTGCTTCAGTGCTCGGAGCTCGTTGCACGCTTACTTTGCAGGGCTCTTGCAGAACAAAGATGACTTTGGAAGGAGGTGAGGGATGGGTCTGAGCCCCTTCATGCTTATGCTGTAATTTCCAAGGAAGGAGGTGAGGAACCAGCTTTGGCGTTGACTCCAGGTGTGCCTTTGGGACAGAAATAAGGAGCACTTGAGCTCCCTACCAGCAGGAACAGAGCACAGCAGTGACCATATCCTCGTGCTGCCCGTAAACGGGGTGCATACTTGTGTCAGTGAAATCCAAGGACATTCTCTCTCTCTCTGTCTGAAAGGTATTCAGCCTTTCAGAGAGATGAGTATCACCCAGAAGAGGCAGAATGATAGATTGCTTCCAACCTTCAAAACCTAGTTGGGCATCAGCACTTCTGCAGAAGTCCATAGTATGAATGTATGCCCTGAAGTTCCTAACAAGAAGCAGGCAACAAAATGAGTAAAGTGTTGCACTACCTGAATTTAAGGCAAAACAGAACCAAGTTGGATTAGTAAATAAACTTGCTACTAATCAATCTCTGGTGGTGGTAGCAAAATGAATATAATCCATTTTAAAACTGCTTTTAACCTTCTACCATGACAGGATTATTTTTAAATTCCATGATCTCAATGCTGTTCACTGCTGTCTGTGGTTTATGGGACACACAGCTGCACACAAGTGAGAGTGTGGCAGTCATCAGTGAAACAAATCCATCCTGACGCTGTGTTGTGACAGAGATTTATGCCTTGTATCCTCGGTCCCATTCCATGGCCCATTCCCATTCCCCTCCCATTTCCTGAGAGGTGAAAGTAGACACTGGTTCTTCATTAAAGCAGCCGTGTGCTATTTACATGTCATGGTGAGATGGAAATAGGTTGCCCATACTCCCCTACGTGCCTCACGTACAGTTGTAAGGATACAGGGTGCACTGCTTCAATACTCAGCAAAGTAGCCCAGCCTTGGTAGAGAAAGAAATTTTATCTTTTGCTTAATTAAGTCCAGGATGGGGAGAGAGAAAGGAAAAGATTATTCTAGATACCTAAATAGATTTCCTTTGTGCAGGATTACATAGGTCAAAGTAATTTCTAGCTTGATCTTAACTATTGAATGCTGCCAGGCAGTAGCAGTAGGTCAACATGGGAGAGGAAAGCCCACAGTCCTCTCTATTTCCCCAGAGGGTTTTGTGATGCATCCAGATCCCTGTTGAAACAGTGTGGCCTTGGGGGGTGCCACCTCACTAGCGGTACATCTTCACTCAAGCTGCTGGGAATGGTGGGAGGACAGAACACCACTCCTAAGGGTCTCCCAAGTACCAGATCCTCACTGACTCAGAAATGGCAAAAGGGGAGCTCTTAAATCACTTGGTTTGGGGCTGACAGTGAAGATTGTCTTATTTCACTAACTTTCCTCGTTGCAGGGAGTCAGCTTCTGTCACACATTCTCACTGTGTGATGAAGTGAGTGACCTTCAAGGTGAGGGAACACATGACAGGAGAATTTGCTGGAGATGTCTGGAGGCATACAGATCAAGGACAAAGTGGAAGCTAAAAAGCCTGGACATTCTCCCTAAGCCTTGAAGGAAAATGGGATTTGTACTTGGGAACCTCCTCTCAGCACACATGCAGTATCACTGCCTGCTCACCACCCTGTGCATACAGTGTCCAGGAGAGCGAGAGATCCATCTGACTTGAAAAGCCTTGTTTGCATGCTTGGTGATAGGCCTGAACCTTTGCTCAGCAGCCAACTCTTGAAATTGCAAAACTTGGTGCTTTCACCTTTTCTCCTAACAGCTGTAGTGGTATTTAAAGCACAGTGGATGCAACTCTCTCCTCTCATATGCCAAAGCAAGCTATTGGGAGGGATGTGCAGAGCTTGGAGCTACCTAGGACTATAGAGACTATGTTCTCTGCAAACCCATTAAAAGCAAACCTGCAACTCAAGACCTACTGTCATCCCTCCAGCCCTAGAGAGACACCCCAATACACAGGCAAGGAAGTCTTGCTTTTTGTTCTGAGCCATGCTGCCCATTTAGGCCACAGGCACTGCAGGGCAAAGACCTTACCTTTTGCGCAACTTACAAGCAGCTGGGACTTCAGTCATGCTGCACCCTGTGTGTGTTCCTCAGCGGGGCAAGGACCACCAGCTGGCAAAATGGTCAACGCACAGGGCACGGTTAAGTCCTCAGTTGATCAAAACAGGTCATCCTGTCCCAGGGCATGTGGCCAAAGAGGAATCTCTGCCTCACAAATTCGGTTTGACAACCATTTCTGCAGGATGGTGCAGCTGGGTGGGAGGACACAGCACCTTCTAAAGTTGTGGCAGTATCCATCTCATAGTGGTGTTAAAATCCTAGAGCTGGACACTTCAGTCATACAGACAGATTAGGTATTGCTCAGGGACATGGATATTCACTTTGAAGGTTTTCTATGGACTTTCTGCTGCTTGAAATATCCCTCCAAAGATGTAACATAGCATCTGTCTTGTATTGATTCTGCTTATGAATTTACTACCAGTATTTTTAGCTATGTTTTGTTTCCTCTAACACAGTTTCCCATGTGAGTGCTGAAGTTAGGCTAACGTGCAGCGCTTAAGAAAATCTCACCCACACTAGCTTTGGCTCTTTCTACAATAACGTATGTGTCAAATTCAATTGTTAAAAGCCCTGAGCTACATTTTCAGCTAGTAATGTTCTTGCTATTTTCATGTTTAATTATTTCTGTGGCACCAATGTCCTTTAAAAGTAGTACTGTTGTAGCCATGATGGTCTAAAGAGATTTAAGGGAAAAAGAGTCTTTTATGAGCCCAGCCACTGTAAATGGCAAAAGTATATGAGCTTTCAGGCACAAAGAATGTCAATTTGACCTTACTTTTAAAAGCCCCTTCCTATGTCATGTTTTCCTCAGACTCTTATTACTGTTCCTGAGAGCAACATTAGATCAATAATGATCACTTTTCTAGGAATCCTTTTCTAATGCCCAGAATCTGAATATCATCAAGCAATCATTAATTACAGCTGAGGAAACTAAGGCACAGAAAGGGCAGGTGATTTGCCTGTGTGGGTGGTTGAGTCAGTCATATAACTCAACAGTGCTTTTCTCTGTGTGCTGGGTTTTAACTATTGAACATGCATCATCTCCTTCCACCGGGATATATGCTGGCTTCAGATTAGTCCTTCTCTAAAACTCTTCTGAGTTTTGCTGTCAGCTAGAATGTTTGGTGTGTATCACAAACTTCCTATAAGTTAGGGCGATGTGCCCTGATCCAATCCAGCTGTGGAGTTGTGATTTGTTTCAAGTCCCAAAGGTAACAGGTGCATTTGCAATGAAATTGCAGGGGCCTGTGTTTTCCCCTGAGAAGCAAGCTGTGGAAGTGTGCCATGTTTATTGTAAAAAAGGAGCTCTTTAAGAAGTTGTAGCCGGGTGGGGAGTCAATTCCTACTTATGTTTCTACTCTGGTAAATGTGGGCAAAAATATCTTTTTGTTTCTGTGAATTTTTCTGTGCTGCTAGTTGGGGATAGGCAGGGTCTGAGCTATAACAGTGCTCCTGCTGCTGCTAGTCCTGGGGAAATCTCTCTTCCAAGTGATTGCTCCAGCTGGCTGGAATAAGCCTTCAGGTGCCATCACTCTGATCACTCTCCTTTAAACTGATGGGTAACGCCCTGGTTAGAAATACAGGAGGGAGTGAGCCTGTACAGCACTGCTCTTTGCTGTGCTGGGAACCTCTCATGCATTGCATGCCACTGTCTGCCCTCTGCAGTGTTGCAAACTCTTATGCTTAAATGAAGAGAGCTGTTCTCATGAGCTTAAATCACTGATACACACTACTGATAGTAACTTCAAAACATATCCTCTCCAACCCAGGTCAAGAACCTGTGAGGGGGGAATAAAAAAAAAAATATTTAGCTAATTTAACTGTAGGTTTCTAACTCAAGTACCTCAGTTAGGATCCTCATTCCTTCAGACTCCCCCAAAGCTGCAGGCTTTGGTAGGCTTCTGCTTTCAGCCCCTTTCTGCAGAAACTGGCTTTCTCCCTTGATGTGCACAGAGCTGCAGAAGGTTTTTTCGAGCAGACTCTCTCCCAAGTGCCTTTGGGTTGAGCTGCTTCAGTTTCACCAGGCAGTGGCGAGGTTTCCAGATTCTTGCTGCCCAGCTTGGCATATGCCACATCACGCTTGCCTGCGCTGTAAACCCAGCTGCCAGTGCCCCAAAAGGCAAATGCTTCTCAGAAGTGAGCTGCCGGCAGAGGATGGAGGGTGAGGCCGCTGCCCCTTAGCAGGCTGCTTGGCTGTCCTATGGTAACTGCTTTTCATTCAGGTAGGGACAGAAAAGCTGGTCTGAAAATTAAGCTGAAGTCCATATGGATGCATCTAGATGGGTGTATTCCTTTGGTATTGTAGCTGCCCTGTCCAGTCCGGGTGGTGTCAGACGCTAGCCTTCCAAAACTGGAATTAGCTCATGCTATCCTAAGGAGAGCTTGGTCCATAATATTTTAGATCATAGCAGATGCTGCACATAGTATTATCACTCTCACAAAGGGAGGCAGAGATACAGCGTGAGACCTACCAGCCAGCTAATAAAAGGCCTAGTGAGGAACAAAAAAAAAAGCTGCTAGTCATTGCAGAGATATGTTGCCCCCAGGAAATTAAAAACATGAATACCCTGGCATATGCAATAAACATCTCCTTTGTGTCTGTGTAGAGGCACTGAAACCTCTGGAATATTAAGAAATGACAAAGATGCTTTTCAGTGTCCCCCTACTTCAGCTGCTTGCAAGTGGTCGTGAAAAAGATGGGCCTGACTGTTGTGCAACTTTATTTACTGGAGAACCCAACTTCAGAATATACCCGTCTGGCTGAG
>NW_009603853.1:0-237 GCF_000690535.1 Cariama cristata
CCCGCTTCAGTCTTTGGGGTGGTTTCTTTGGAAAGGAGAAAAGTAAGGGGGGCTGTAACAGAAGTCTAAAAGGTGGCATGGCCGAGGGAGTGTAAATTCAAGAATGTAAATTCAAGAATTTGTTTCACCTGTCTTGCGGTACAAGGACAAAGGACACTCAGTGAGATCGGAACAGGTCAAATGTAAAACCGGTAAAAGGAGGGGGCTTGTTTCCCCTTCTCTGAGCGCTCCGTGAGG
>NW_009603853.1:360-560 GCF_000690535.1 Cariama cristata
GCCCAGCCGGTCTCCAGCTGGGGAGGTCAGGATGGTCCTGGTGGGGGAAGACCGTCTCGCATCCGTTCCCATGGGGTTCCTGCAGCTCTTCCTGGTTTGTGGCTCTGCTGCCGGCTGCAGTGGAAGACCCGAGGGACCGGTAACTGTGATGACGTGGTCCGATCCTGCTTCTGATTCCTGTGTGGTGGGGCAGAGGAGCT
>NW_009603854.1:0-16247 GCF_000690535.1 Cariama cristata
CAGCCGAGGGGACGGGCACTGCCCTGGGTCAGCTATGTCCCTGCCTTTTTCCCATCTGCCCGGACAGGTTTGGCCTTTTTCTGATCAACTAAAAGCTCAGAATTGGGTGGTTTGTACATCCACGGGTAATACATGGGGAAGCGTCACCTATTCTCAGAAGCGCTGTGGAAAATGAGCAGAACACAAAGTGGTCCCAGGAGCTAAAACCTTCGCGGTGACAAGGTTGGCCGAGTAGGCAGATGGCACAGGGCAGCCCCGGGGGCTGCAGCACCCTCCTAGCTCCGCCAACGAGAGGGGCTTCTGGGAGAGAAACGCCTTCAGCTTGTGTACCAGGAGGAGGAACAGGCAGGGTCCAAGAGGGGCCACAAATTCCCTTCTTCAGTCTCCTTTTTTAATTTTTTCCACCTCTTTGAGGCTGGTAAAGCCTTCCATTACTTCAGCGGTTGCTTTTCTCCATCCCTGCCTTTTCCATTTCTTGCCTTACTGCTTTGGTCTGTTTTAGGGAGTTTTAAATCACACGGTAGCAACTGCTCTTTTTGCCGTGGATTCAAAGCAGCCCTAAGCGAACTACGCTGACTGTTGCCTGTACCCACACCGGGCAACGTGTCCCAGCTGCTCCTCCACGGCTCTTTGTGCTGAAACATCGCCCTCCTCCCGAGCACACCCTGAAGAGGCAGGTCCAGGGTCAGACCTCAAGGTGATGGCCACCGGTTGGACCGACAGGGACCGTGGGGCGGCACAGCTCGGCAGGGACCAAGAGCGAGGGCCTCAGCTTCAGCGCAGCTCCTGGGGGAAGCAGGGAGCCCCTGCCGAGGCTCCTGCCAGGGTTTGCACCAAGTGAGCTCCATTCACACAGCCCCAAGGTCAGACAGCTGCTTATCAGCCCTGGCCCCCAGCCAAGGCGGCCTGGGCCCCAGAGCGCCGGGGGGTGCGCTCAGGGCCCCCCTCTACTGCGGTCTGTTCTCTTTTGTGCTTGGTAGTGGGGACTCGTCATGAAATGCCAGCTGTCACTCACAGGCCACCATATAACGCTGCATCTCTGGTCTGGGTTCCCAGGTGACTGCAGGATCCCGGGCTTTTGCTTTGGGCCGCTCTTGGCACACATCCCTATGACTGGGAACTGGAATAGTTCCTGGCTGCAGCGAGCTCTGGGGACTCGCCTGATTATCTTGCATCTTCGGGGACCTGCAGTTTTTGCAGTGTGTTGCAGCACTGATAGCAGGAGCCATGACAAGTGTCCCGAGAGAGATCAGAGCAGCCGGTAAACGGCTGACGGGACGAGCGGAGGCACGTGATCCATGTTTACTCTTGAGTAAATTGACGGTTACAGTCCATGCAGACTCCTCACCCACCCCCTGGGCATGGCAAGCCATGGTGGCTTGAAGAAGAGGAATTTCTCTTCGAGGTGACCTCTAGGGCAGTGCCACAGAGGCATCTCTCTGCTGCCGCTTTGGACGCTTGCTCCGGCTGGCACCTGCAATCCTCTGGCTGGACCTGGGGATTTCCTCTCAAGTAGGGAGTTTGCTTCAGGGCCCTGCCCTTTTCAGACAAGTGCACGTCAGGCCTTTCCCTTCCTCGATGAGTGAGTTTTAAGGAAACCGAGTGAGTTGAACTTTCTTGTTGGCTCGGAGGTACACACTGTGCCTGGACACATTCTGCAGAGGCAGCTGAACTTGGATCCAGTGTCAGGAGCTCCCAAGGGGCTAGATGGGCTCAAGGGACCCCTTTTGAGATGTGTGACAAGTGATCTCCTATGAGGTCAGAAGATTGCTGTTTAACAGCAACAGCGATGAGTAATGGCAAAGGCCACAAAACCACACCTCCTGCTTACATCTTCCCACTCCTGGTACCAAACTCCTTCCCCTGGCCAGGGAGCTGGCACTTGGCTCCCAGCTTTTCCCCTGCCCCTTTCACAGTTCCTGGCCTGGCTGGATCACTCTCCGTGAGTGCTGAGCTCTCATTTCCCCGGTCTGGTCTGGCTGTCTGTGTCCCCAGCTGAGTTTCATCCAGAACAAAGGTGGCTTCCAGAGGTGACAGATGCGACGGGAACCCAAAGGGAGCCAGGCTGCCAGCCCTCGAAGGCAGGAAGGCTGAGAACAACTGATAACTTCACAACCACGTGCTCCTGAGCAGGCTTCCGCTCTGATGCCAGTGGTGCAAGGGACAAGGAGAGGGAGCTGGAGCTTCTGGTCATAAATAGGAGACGCTGACTTAACATCATGTCTGAACTTGGAGAAAAGCAGGCCAGGCCTAGAAACCTAACACCAGCTGGTGGACAAGACAGAGGAGATGGGGAGGTGGTGCTGTAAGTTAACAAGAGCTTAGATTAAAACTGGGATAACAAATTAATTACTTCTGGGTGGAAGTGCATCAGCAGATACACAACCGACGAGCTGGGTCTGAGGAACATGCTGACCTTACTCAAAATCCCTGAAGAGCAGCTGAAGAGCTGCTGTGTAACTGTGACCATAGAAAACTGCAACCCAGCGGCTCTGCAAGACTGAAAAAAAACAGTTTTGTTCAACTGCAACAGCCCCCCAAACCACCCAACAACAAAAACCCCCCAAAAAAGGGAACTGCAGAGGAGTGACTAAGCTTGTCAACAGGGCAGAGAATGAAATCCTCCTGGGCAGCCCTGCAGTTGGGAACTTACTGCCCTGTTCAACCCCATCACCCCGCATGGGTGGAGAACATGCACCCAGGAGAGGAAGGAGGGGAGAGTGAGGTGGGTGCCACTGCCGCCCCCGGGCTGGCCAGACGCTTCACTCTGGGGTGTCTGTGGCTGCAGAGGGAGGACAAGGACCAGAGGTATGGGGCAGTCCCACAGCTGGGTCTGCTTCTCCTTTGTTGCAGGAAAAGGAATCAGGAACATATTAAAAAAAAAAAGTGACATTGGCATATTTTAGGACATTACTTGCATGCAGCTAGGTGCTCACTGATGTGGACTGTCATCAGCAACTGGACACCCTCCTGCCCATCCCCGCGGACAGAGGCTCTGAGCTCAACAGGAGCTGCTGTAAATACCAGTGCAAGAGTGGAGATGCACACTGGTCTTCCGTGTCATTTCTCGCCCAGGAGAAGCACAATTTGCTCTCCAGTGCGGGTGCAGCAAAATGGCCCGTACCTCGAGCCCACCCCTTGTTGCAGTGCTTGAAGGCATCCCTCATGAAAACAGCAGGTTACACAGCAAATGCGCTGCCATGCACAACATCCTACACGTGCTCCAGTGCAGCCCAGCATGCTGCATACCATTGCATGCTTCTACAGCAACGCTGCCATCTTCTCCTCCCTTCTTCCTACACTCCCCTCATACATAGCCTCCTCCTGCTCATCTATTCCCATGCTCAAGATGGACAAATTCAACTCAACTGATGTACACTCATCTGCTTTGAATATCAAAAGCAGCTCCTGGGAGGCTTTGCCACTCGCTGCAGGGGCTAGGCAGGGTGAGGGATTCTGCCTCTGCTCTGCCACAGCATTCGGAAACCACTACAAGCAGCGGATGAGTATCACTTGCTGGGAAACAAAAATAAGTATTAAAGCACTTGCAAATGCTCAGCGAATCCTATCACAGCTGTATGAAAAAGGGTATTTCTGATTCGGGCTGGGCCAAAAACCCGGAGTGAGGAATACAGACACCAGGATACAGGGAGCTTAGAAAACTGCCTTTATTCTATTAGTTGTTGGAAAAATGAAAATACAGAAAGAGTTTAGTTGGCTGCAGAACAGCAAGAAGTTCACAGGTTAGGAGTCTGATCACTACATGGTAACCAAACTTACAGAAAAAGTTTCTATTTTTCTTTTTTTTTTTTTAAGTTTTGGAACTGGGTCCAGCAATGAACTTAAGGCAACTGAACAGTTCAGAAGCTTTGAGTGTGAGCAGGCTGTCTTTTCTCATCCCTACGGCACGTCATGGAAAAAACTCCTCCTAGGTGTGCAGACCACTCAAATCATTCAAATGGGTCAGACTCTTACAAATGAACAGGGGAAGAGGATCAGCTGCTTTCCATCGGACTTTATTTTCAAATACAGTTTCTTAAAAAACCCAGAACACCTTAACGCAGAGGTTACAAGTAACAGTATTAGGAAATCCAATTATACAAAAAATACTACATCTAAGCTGGGGTAAATAGATTTATTTTTGGTAACATACATTTAAACTGGCACTAATTACACAGTAACTAAAAGGTAACTAACATGAAACCACAGAACCCTCACTTTTCCTTTGCTGAATGGGACTTGGTCATTTCAGAGAGATCACATTTTCAAACTAATGTTTTACAACTGAGCCATGAAAATCAGATCTTCCTAAATGTGATAGCACTGAAGCTACGCTTGATTCCACATACAGCCTTGTAACTGTTGTACTCAATTAGAATAGGACGTTAGTTATAAAGTAGTTACAGACCAATCCTCTGTGTTGACAGCTTTTTCTCTTTCTAGAGAGAAGAAAGAAGATAGAGAATTGTCTTCAATTAGCGCCTGGCATATCCTGTGAGTGCAGAAAAGGTTTGTTAGAGGAATGTTGAGGTTAACCTTGGGTGCACAGATGAATTTGATGCAGATTGTTATAAAAATCATGGTTGGCTTCTAAATACTGGTAGCAAGATGACTCGATTTTTAAATCTCTTATGTAAATTATAGATAATGAAAAAGGCCAGTAATCATACACTAAGATTAATAAACAGCACTTCAAAATTACTCAAGTGCAGGGTGCTGCTTTGGCCATCTTCCTCTGGCCACACTTTATAAGAGAAGGCACCCGGACTTTTTCTTGCCACGCCGGGCTTGCAAAGCAGCTCTAGTGGCCATTTCAAAAACCTCCCTCACACCGTCTTTGGTCTTTGCCGAACACTCCATATACCCAAATGCACCAATGCGGTTTGCCATATCTCTTCCTTCTTCGGGTTTGACAGGCTCCTGTAACAGCACAAAAGCAACAGGTCAGAACAATCCAAAGCCACGCCGACGCGCACCAGTCTTCTCTTTCCCACCCTGCTTCCCAACAAAGGCAAAGGAATTTCTGGATTAAATGCACACAATTAATTGGTTAGTTGATTATTAATTGCTCCCCTGAGAGTGATCCTTTAAATAATAAAGATTTCAAATAAAATTTTCTTATTTTCTCAAGATGCAGATGCACCTCAGCCTGGATTACACAGATGGGGTGTATATTTGCATACTGCACCAATGCTTGAGGGCACAATCTATTTTCTAACACCTCTGAGCTTGAAGGCTGCAAGACCCTTTGAAACTTGAGCAAATGATTGCTTATGTCTGAGGAAACATTTATGCAACTCTTTGCCACAATTGTAACAAAAGCCTATGAACAAATCCCCAAATTAACGCTTCAGTCTGTCTAAAAACAAGTATTATGCAACAGGAGCAAAAATTCCAGGACTGAGCAGAATATCTGCAGTCCCATACCCAAGCTGGGTTTTTCAGACTCAATCTGAAAATGAAACCTAGTGACAGGCTCAGGAATGAGCTACAGCACCTGCGGTTCATCACCTCAAAACACCTACCAATAAAACTGTTTCCTTTCACATCCTGAACATACAAAACAAAGAACAAATCGAGTGTGCATGCACTTGATGTGTTCATGTCTCCTAACTAATTCCTTTCTACCTCAGGGATCCAGATCTCCAGCACAGAGAGCAGCTGACTGTTAGTAACCCAATATAGCCATTTTCATTGCTGAGAATGCCTTTTCCTAAAAATTAGATTTCCAAATATGAAAAAAGAAACACTCAGTTAAAGGTAACGTATACTTTCTAGGTTCTGTCATGGATAAGTGTTCATTATGCAGCCCATAGACAGCTGGCAGCAAGCTGCCATGCCTATTTAATACTCTGGCACAACCACGACACGCTTTCTTCATTTATTGTAACACCATCAGAAAGGAACCCGCCTGCTTCATTTTGGCCAGCTCCCGTCTTGTGTGCTCGTCATTCCTCAGGTCCTTCTTGTTTCCTACCAAGATGATAGGCACGTTGGGGCAGAAATGCTTCACCTCCGGGGTCCACTTCTCTGGGATGTTTTCTGAAAAAAATAAATAGAAGTATGATTGTACTAAAACCCACTTCTGGGGAGAGTTTTATTTTAAAGCTTTCACCTGCTGCCTGAGTGGTTTGAGCTTGCTAATCCACACGGATGCCATTTTTTTCTACTCTTAATCTGGGAAACAAACAGACTTGTTCTGGTATTACCAAAAAAAAGACAAGCCTGTCTACAGTAATTTTAAGGCTGAAGGACACCTAACCTCTTGGCTTCTCTACATCTCTCAGTAGCTACTTGACAAGGGTTAGCATAAGGTACTTCAAAGAACAGCATGCAGAATTCTGAAGTAGAAAGTTATGGAATACTTTGCTTCAAGAGAAACATTTTATTTATCTCCAGAAGCTAAAGATGGGCAACAACCCTGAAGCATTAAGTTTTTACATCACTTCTTCCTTTTATAAAGCAACATCAAACAACCACTCTGAACTCTCCCATTAACTGTAGCAGGAATATTGTTCTGTACA
Organism: Cariama cristata; assembly: GCF_000690535.1. Classification (NCBI taxonomy): domain Eukaryota; kingdom Metazoa; phylum Chordata; class Aves; order Cariamiformes; family Cariamidae; genus Cariama; species Cariama cristata. The sequence continues at coordinate 6,525 of NW_009603854.1, forward strand.
CTAATTACAGATGCACAGAAACAAAGACCGTGTAAGTCATTTGCAGATTTGCCCTTTCTCCTTATCTGTGGCAAAGGAATCTGTGCTCATATACAAGAAACTTCTTCCTCCTAATGTGACTTCCCTAAGTGACTTTTTTTTTTAAAATGGAACTGCAAACGGAAGACTTGAGGGCTTTTGAAAGCAAAACCTTGATAAATTCTATATAGCGGGAAGTGCTGAACAGCCCAAAACATTAGGCTTTGCTTTCAGAAGCTCTCAGACATCTGAGATTCACTAGTGGATGTACCTGCAGGCTACATAACCCCTTATCTTCACAAAATTCCATTCAGCTTCTGAAGAGACATTCACTATTATGGCATTGTTTTTTTGCTTGAAAGAACAACTTAAATAAGCATTTTGAAGCCAGTTTTTTTGCACAACAGCCAAAACAGCAATTCTGCAGCTGCACCTGGAGTTCTCAGGGGGTGCTGGCCTCTAGATGCTGCACACCTGAAGAGCCGCCTGGCAGTTCACTGCTCCCAGGGACACAGGACTGGCAAGCAGGAAGGGAGGAGAGGGATGAAAAAATAGCTAAGATCAGACTTGACTTAATTAAACCCCTCTCTCCATGCCTGCAGGGTTCAGTAACCCGTCTTGTTACCAGGGCAGTCAGTCTGTTAGCTCTCCAGCTGCCAGGGGAGTTGCACGTGCAGTAGAAGCAAGCACAGCTCAAACCTTGTACGTAGCTGTGAACAGCCACGCCAGGCATGACCACAGCACCGCTGCCAACTAAACCTCAAATTGTTTTGGAGGGGGACAAAGACAATGAAAGATGTCTCTAAACAGAGGATCACGTGGAAGTTACGAAGAGAGAGACAAGGATTTCCGTGCTAGCAAGCTGGCATTGATTTTTCTAAAAAGACACTTTCACACCTAACTGCCTATTCAACAGCTGCTGCCCTTCAGAGGCAAGGCAAGAAATGAGACTGAGCAGCTATCAAACATTACACCAGTCAGAGTGTAATGCCACTGTAACATCTTAAGGAATATTTTGTTTGCTCATTTATTCAAACCTTCTGTGAATTGTGGCGGGAATGGTATTTTTCAACCATTGTGGTAGCTGCATTCAGGACTAATCCTTCCATTAACTGCACTTCTGTGCTTCCTGGATCCTTTTTGTCTCATTCTTGTTTCTTCCCAAGACACAACTCTGGGAGGCAGGGTTCATCCGTAAGATATATGAGAGATATAGTAAAAAAGTCTCTCTAAGGACAGCTTGCAGTGATTGTGATCACCCTCGCAGTAGAAAACTCCAAAGGATTCAGTGGTTTAATATATTTAAGAGAAAACTGGTATCCCATTTATGAGCATCAGTCAAAATAATTTGACATCTGCCATTAATAGACAAAGCAGAGGGGTTTCTCATTTTTCCTGGCTAGGAGCTGCCCAATGCATGGACATAATTTTGACCAGTTACAAACAAATACCAGTCAGTCACTGTACAGAAAGCTCTTGTCAGAGTACAGCTGCTCACACACATAAACACACACACACTCTTACAGAATCGATGTGCCTAAAGATCTACCTTAACATTATCTGCAGTCTAATAAGAAACCTCACAAATAGCCACTAGTGAGAAGTAGATAAATGAACTTTTACAGAAATTCACTTGTTTAATAAAGTGCTACCGTGATATATTTATTTAGGAGACTACACTGGATGGATGGAGTAATTACCATGTTAAAGGGACAGAAATCAAAGTTCCAGAGATGTTGAGTCTTAGAAATAAGAGATATCTCCTGCTCCTTACCCTCTTCAAAAATGTCTTGTAAGATCAAATACATCAATACCTATGCATCAGATTTAAAAATCAATCAGTGAAGATTTCAGTCTTGGACTCCACACAGAAGAGGTGCCTAACACACAGATTTTTGAAACTTTTGGTTTTGGAGCTCAGAAATCATAAATCAGGCAACTCTTTTCTTCTCTGTTCTCCATCACAAGCAGATGTCAGTCACTGGAAAGCAGACCAGGAGAGTATACATCTCCAGCCTCTGATCATTTCCACCAGTGAGAGAGCCACCTCCCTTTCAGTGCAAGCCCCCCTCCAGTGTGGTTCTAGCTCACATTTTTTACCCGCCAAGCAGACAGCAAAATACCCCAGGCTATTTGGGATTAATAACTCAGAGTGTTTCAAGCTGATCTCTCTTGAATAAAATGAGGGAGTGAGGGTGGTGGAAGGGATGAAAAAGCTAGTGAAAACTATCTTTCCCATTTACATAGAAAGGCAGTTACTCCATCTTCCTGGATAGTGTGGTCTCAAATGTATAAGAATCTGCAATTTTCAAGGAGAAATTAAAAAAAAAAAAAAAGGTAAAATAAAAATCAAACCTTAGGCAGGCCATGCCACTCAGTGGACACCTTATGTACTCACAGGGCTGCCAGACACAGCAGAGTGCAGCCAGAGCCTTCCGTCTTGCCTGGGGTCACCAAGGCAGCACCTCCCAAGGGACAAGCACACCAGCACAGCGCCTTGGCTCACCAGACAGCATTGCCAGGTCAGGGGTGCTGATCTAGGAAGGGAGCTGCCTCCCTGCTACGTGTTGCTCAAATTATGCAGCAGAGCCCTGCGTAAACACAGCGTGCTGCTGAGGCTTACAAAATGCCACTCCGCCTCGAAGAATACAGGTTCCTTTAAGATCTTAATGTCTGAAAACTATACATTCAAACCAGTATGAATTTTGAAACTAGAAATCCTCTCAATCATTACAGCACATGAAAATATATTTTATGATTTCCAAGGGGAATACAGCAACAGAGAGACGTACTTCTGATTCAGTTAGTGATCTACTTACCTAAACTATCAGGACTATCAATTGAAAAACACATAAGTATAACATCAGTATCTGGATAAGAAAGCGGTCTAAGTCGATCATAGTCTTCTTGTCCTGCTGTATCCCACAAAGCCAACTCAACCTGCAGAAGAAAGATCAAGGCAGTTAGCCAGATCACCAGGGAAGTTCTGATTCAGCAGCTAGTAACCCAAGAGAAGTGGATAAAATATTTTAGTTAAGACCACTCAAGAGGAGGGGACCACAAGACAAACCGCTTTGACAGGAGAGCTATTAGAAAATTTATGTTCCATAGCTCCAAAATGCAATGTATTGCATCTTATAAGACTCTTCTTTATACCTACAACCAGTGCCAATTCTCTGAAAGGACATAAAAGCTACCAGCAGAAAAGCAAGGTAGAAGAATCGAAGGGAATCGGCTCCAAAGGCCTGGGAATTTCTCTGATAAGCATTCCAGAAATACCAGTTTTCAGTGAAAGTGGACTCTCTAAGTATATGCTCTTAGGCTTATGCACATTTTCAGTTCATTTACAGCAGGAACTTGTAGTGACTAAGAAATGTCAAGATTGCACTTACTTGTGCACAAATTCATTAAAACTCCATCACAGCAGAAATTTACATTTGTAAATTAAGCTGATTTGTGTGTAAAACTTCTTGTTACTAAGAACTGGGTAAAGTATCTAATGTTCTCAATATTTCTACTTATGGTGGAGCTAGGGGAGAACATCCCAACAGGATGGTTTAAAACTGTAGAAGGAATAGCCAGTGTTTAAACTAGGAAATTTAAAAACTAGAACCTTGCAACACAGTGGGTTCCTTCTTGTTTAAGCTCTTACGTTCAAAACTTACAGAGGAAAAAATTCCAGAGTAGCTCAGATAAAGACAGATGGGCAGAACTGGAACCCAAATGCGAGCTTGAACACGCAATGCAAGTTTCTGGTTAAATTGTGAAGATACAAAGCCTTAGTTGCATGCATATACAAGAAAAGTCTTTTGAGAGGAGTATTTCTGACAAATACAGAGTCACCTCTGCATTTGCAAATGTGAATTTTGTGGCAAATGTTCATAGTTTTCACAGAGATGTCTATTGAGGGTTCCCTCACAGGACACTGAAATCAGCTCCTTTGCTCTACCTAAAAAAACTGCATCTCGTACCATCGCAGTTTTGTCTTCACATGGCTTCTGAACGTTTCTGGTAAGACTTTTCTAGGAAGACAGATGTATGCGGCTCTCAAACAGAACAGTCTTAAGCACTTCTATTCTACAAACTTTTGTAATCAAGTTTTCAGAAGACACAAGTGCTTAGAGGAAAGTACGTCAGCTAGTTACGAAAAATTCAGCTGACATTTCCACAACAGAAAATGCACTGCTCAAGCTGCTCATGCAATTTTTATTTAGATACTGGCTGCATACAGCTGATAGGGCACGACTCTCTGTTCAACCCATTTAGAGATGCAGAGATTCAGGCAGAAGGGAATGAGGAAGCTTGACTAGGTGATAAGAGAGAGAAATTGGTATCATACATATTTTAAACAATAGTCTTTAGAGTCTAAGGTATAATATAGAAACTGCAGAAGCTGTCACCTGGGGGGAAAACATGTTCTAATATTAGTCTAAAAGTAAAATTTTTTTTTACCCATTCATATCACGGGAGAGAAAAGCTCTTTTTAGACTCAAATAGCAGGAACTATCATGACTAAAATCACAAATAATCCATGCCTGTAACAGAAGCAAATCAAATTTAACATAAAGCCCAAAACTACCTTAAAAAGTTTCTGCTCAAATCAGGATCGAAAGTGAGCAGTTTCATCAATCTGTCACTGCATCTGAACTAGAACTGACTGAAAGATGTTCTGGCTGTTCCTGAACCCAGACCAGAGCAAAGGCCCATGTCACAGCAAGGGGCGAGACAGGGAAGCTCAGCACCGTCAGCATCAAAAACGTGCTTGACGTAAGGACCCATGGCACTGAGGTCAGTTCTGTGTGGTTACAGTAACAAAACTCACACATGCCATGGCTGCCTAAAAAGGGTTTGAAAATATTTGAGCTTTCAAGGTGCAAAGTTTCTCAGTTGTGTGCTTCTGGAGTATCCTGGAAAGTGACAATTTTACACATCACACACTACCCTGCATGACATAAATGCAAAAGGCAACTTATCTGGCATTCAGAGAGCAGCCTTCTGAAAACTGCCTCTTGGAGCAGGTGTCTGGCACGTCTGTTTGCTTGGCAAACAAAAAAGGACTCAGAGGTCACACAGATTGAAAACTGATTTTCAAAATATTTAAAACTAAAATGAAATACTTTAATGATTAGTTTACTGAAGTACAAACTAAAAATGAAGCTCAGTGAGCTGTGGGTATGCTTGGCTGCTAAGAACTATGTTCCTTCAGACAAGGAGGACAGATGATGCTGATGTACACTACAAAAATCAAATCCCTTTGAAGCGTGTCAGTCATCTCTTCCGCATGTTGCCAGCAGTGGGTATGAAAAATGACTCTCTCCAGGAAGTAGTCCTTTTTAATCACAATACCAGGTCCCCATCAAAACAGGGGCTCCACTATGCAATTCCAAAGGCTAGTAGCCCAGTGTCCTCAGCATGTAGGGACATCTTTGAATTGCTCCATCCTCTCCCACCTACTGCAACATACTACTTGGAACAACTGTATGTTTTTTAGAATCTCAACTTGCATAAGGTTAGAAATAGGTTGTTAAACTGACATTGGATATGAGCAGGTTCTAGCAAGGCCAGTATTTTTTCCACAGGAACATGCTTAATATTTCAAAATATATTTACAACATAAGCACTAAGCATGAGCACTAACCACTTATTAAAGAAGTGTAGAGATCTCCATGCTATTCTGAATAAAAGCAAATTCATTTTGAATGTTACAGAAGTGCACACATACCTGCTTTCCATCCACTTCGATATCTGCTACATAATTTTCAAAGACGGTGGGAACATACACTTCAGGGAACTGGTCTTTGCTAAATACAATCAGCAGACAGGTCTTTCCACAGGCACCATCACCCACTATAACCAGCTTTTTTCGAATGGCTGCCATAGCTGAAAAACAAAATGACAACTTATTAATTCTTCCGCTGCAGCTTTTAACTGAGATGCTAATAATTAACAACCATTAAGTTTCCAATTAATAAGAACTTTTACATTGGGTCTACATGGCCGTTAAAGACACAGACAGGTATTTGCAATCACACAAGTTCAAATTCCCATCCTTTTGAGAAAAACATTCCCTAGGACTCGACAACGCACTGGTAAGCCACTGGGTGCAAAAACAATAGAAAGGAGAGGAGACCAGCCTGGTTTAGCATTTCTTTACCTATTCTAAAGGTTGAGATAGGAATATCCAGAGAGAGCAAGTGAGCAAGCAGCACTGTCCTAGAGCACCTTCTAAAAAGTGTCTTTTAGGTAATCAAGTAAGAGATGCTTCAATTGAAGGCAGCAACATCTTCTTGTCACACTGAGTTGTCTTAACTACAAAGTGCCAGAAGCTGTGTAGAAGTCAGCGGGACTGAGGAGCACTCTGCTGCCACGTCAGAGCACCAACAGAAGGATCTCAAGGAAACCAGCCTGTTCCTCAAATTACAACCACCACACTGCAAAGGATTTTGAAGTACACATCCCACTCCTCAATCCACTTTCCTGGACATCAGGTTATTTTGCCTATCAGCTTACATTAAGTAAAGGCGGGGGACACAGAGAGAGACACCACTGTGGTGCTCCACACAGATCTCTGCTGTTCAGTGTGCTGATACTGGCAATGCAGATACAAGTGCGAACAGTGAGCTGACAGTTTGTTAATGATATGAAGTTATTCCAGATAGTTCACTGTAAATGTATATCTAATAATGCACACAAGGAGAAAAACTGTCCAAACTTCAAATGTAAGACATGGGGCTCTAAGCTGATGATTCTACTTCATGAGCAAGATCAAGCTCCTGGAAACACAAGCTTCGTAGCAGTCAAAAAGAACGAAGTGAAATAGCAGGAACTGCGAGGAAGAGCACAGAACAATACGAACACCATACAAATCTGTAGCTTGCTCACATGCAACTTTGGCCTCAAAAAGACGTCAAGAAAGCTTGAATGAATAGGTTTAGCAAAAGCCTAGAGTCAGGGTGGGACCGAAAGAGATGATTTGTGTTGGATTTGGCAAATTTCTACAAAGTCACAAGTGCCCCAAATAGTATGGATAGGGACTGATTGTTCATCATTGCTTCTCACAAACGAATGTGAGGGAGACGATACAAAGATAGTAGAAAAGGGTTCAAGCCCACCAGAAGGCAACGGGCCATGGGAACTCCAACAAGAGGACGTTGTGGACACAAGAAATTTATACAGGTCTAAAGGAGACTGGGCAAGTACATGGAAGAAGCTTCCTGTGCAAGTTAAAGAATGCAGAAACTGCATCTGCCTTTGAAAATCCCCATAGTAAAAGTACTTTAAGGTTAAGTACTTTGGGAAGCATTGTATACGTGCCTGCTCTCTTCTTTACTTTCCCTCCACATTTATTTGTGCTCACTGCAGGAACAAGCCAGAGATTTAGGGAGGGACCTAGCTACAAGGGACTGGAATGAGGACAGACCCATAACTACTTTCTTCATAACATGAAGGCACTCCAGGGGAAGCTGCTTAGTCATCCTGTGAAGCTTCCTGGAAATGGAGCAAACAGCAACACCACCATAATACCTACCATTGCACGACCAAAATACCACAGAGGAAGCACCCTTGTGAGTTAACTTTTGCCATGACAACCCCAGTACAAAGCTCTGTGAGGAAGACTAGGGCTGCTGGCAAGGGGAGAAGGGCTTGAAGAAGCACAGAAGAGAATTAAAAGACATAGCAAAAACATTTTCTCCTTTCTGCCTCTTCTCTTGCTTTAGGAAATCAAGTAAAAAGGTAAAATCAACCATCTAAAAGCAACCTTTAGTACTATCAGGTGGTAAAGACAAAGTGGATATTACAGAGACTATGTACATCTGCTCCCGGTGCAAACAGAGAAGAACCATTTCAGCCCATCAAGGAGCAAGGACTCAAGGCATTGTAGAGCACAGCTTTGTCAGACACAACTGCTCAAGTAATCCAAACCTATCTCTAAAATGAGCTTCTTTCACCTTATGAATATATAGGTACATAAATTCAAGTTATTTACCTTAGGGATTTGGTGTTATTTTTACACTTGTGGAAGGTTTAAAATGATCCAAGCTTTAAAAAGGTTTTCTTTCAGTGGTTTTAGATGGTTTTGAATACTTTCTAGCAATGGTAATATTTGACTTTTACAGAACTGGAAATCATCTGTCCTCTGTACCAAGTCAAGATCAACTACTTAAAGCTGACTAGGTAGAACTTGTGTCTAATCTGCTCTTAAAAACTGTAATGCCAAGTCCTAGAAAACCTCTGAAGCTATCTGCTCCTGTGCTCCACTATATTTACTATAAGAAAATTTCCCCCAACATGTATCCTCAACCTTCTCTGATGTAATGTAAGCCCACTACTGTTTATCTTGTTTGTCCTGGACATAGGAGAATAGATTATTCCCTTTCCCTAGGGCAGTTGAGAATACATGCCTTCATTTAGTCTTCTCTTCGGGCAAAAGAATTGCAGTTTATTACAGCCTTCTCTGTAAATCGTATTCCCTAGACTTTCCTGTTGCTCCCTTCTGGGCACAGTCCAATTGACATAGATTTACCAAAGCATGGAGCCCAAAAGCTGAATCCAGTATTTCACCTAGGGCTTTACTAACCTTAGCTAGAGCTGAAGGATTATTTTATTGATCTTCCAAGATATACTGTTGCTTAAACACCACACTGGAAGTGCACGTCTTTTCCCACCACTGTCCCTCCTCCCCAGAAGACAACACTGTTGATACATTCAGCTTTTAATTCATGGTAACTCCCAGATCTTTTTCATTAGGACTGCTACATAGTAAGTTGCTCTCTATTCACACAGCTGAATGTTCTACTGTCATGCTTTTATTTATCCTTCCTCTGACCGATGTTTTATTCTACCTCCAAGTTCTAGTTCTGTCCTCCAGCTTAATCATAGCCTTTCTCAAATGCAAGTTTAATAATCATGATTCCCAGATAATTACCGAGGTCACTGATGAAACCACACTGGAGACAAAGTAGGTGGATGACGGAGTGGGATAACTTGTCCTTCCTCAGTATTCTCCCTCCTCCTCCCTTCTGTGCTAGCAGCTGGGGCCCTGGCCCTTGATCACTTGTGTTACCTGCAATAGCACCTAGAGTAGGTGACCTTTTTGGCATTACCTATGGATAACTGTCTTCTTCTGTGGATTACCAGATCAACTCTTCCTTTATCTTCCTCTAAATACTTCCGTCACTCTAGGTCTTTGTGTTGTTGGATTTTTTTTTTTTGGTTGGTTGGGGTTTTTTTGTGGCTTTTTTTTTTTTAAAAAAGTGTTCCTTGCCAGTCAGTTGAATCCCATTTTATGCTTTGGCCTTCTACATACTTATGCCTAAGGTCTACAAGAAAACTGCAATTCTGGGGAAAAAAAAAAAAAAAAAATCCACCATTTCATGTAGTGCTTTTTATAAACTCTTCCCTAAAAAAAAAAAAAGCTTGTAAATTTTATATATATATACACACACAATTACTTCAGTTTTATTTGATCTCCATATCTCTTTCCTGAGAAAAGTCTATCATGAAATTCTCCCTTCCTGAATCTTTCCTGAGATTTGTTGACGTTATTTGGACCCAACGTGGAAGCCCACTCTGTCAGTCAAGATGCCCTTCAGCAGTATATGCTCAACCACTTCTTTCCCACTGCTTAGGAGTGGGAAACCACTTCTGTCCCCTGCTCACAGTCTTTTAGGTGCAGGATGGTCACCAGGACATCTCAGACCTGCT
>NW_009603854.1:16278-26413 GCF_000690535.1 Cariama cristata
CCTTCCATCTAGTATATCGAACATCTAGGTAATTAAAAATTCCCTCACCACCAACTTCTAGAGGATCCTGCCAAGATGCTCACAAAAAGCCTCAACCACCTTATCTTTTCTTGGTGACCTATGGCATCCTCATCTTTTTTACTTTAGTTTCACCTTCCAGAGCAGTACACAGAAGGATTCCCTCTGCATAATGTCATTGGAACAAACGTGTTGTATAAAATTCAATTCAGTATGCAAAGATCACCACTTATATCCTTGAAGCTTCCACTTGCCTCCAAAGCCCTAGGAGGTGCTTTTGATTTGCTTATCCCAAGCGTTCCCCTGGGCATGCAGCACAGGCTGAGGCTAGTTTGTTTATGGATCTCAACAGATTTTCAGAAACAGTTCAGGTTATAAATGCTGGGTAGACAGAGATACCTCAGGATGTCAGGTCTGGTCACTGGATAGACCCCTCTCCATCTACCTCGGGAGGAAGTCACCAAACATCACAACCGCTTGTTTCTTCCTGACATTAGTGGTTATGAACTTTACAGCTTTATGGTACCTGAAGTATCCTCTCTGCTGGTGAGGTTGAACCCTTACTTGCTGCCAGAACAATATACTTCACTTCTGTTCAACATGTGGATGTTCAAGGGTGGAACACTGCTGCTGGGCCAGCACCCAGCTTTCTTCTCAGGACAGATTCAACTTGTCTGTACCGCTGAGTCTCCAGGAGTATGGAGATTGTTCTAGATGTGCTACATGTCCAACCCCCCCCCCATATTTGTTCTTCAAATTTTAGCAGGTATCCGGCCACAGCAACTGCATCCTGTAATCCATGCGTTAAGCATATTTACAATAATAATTTCCTAATTTAGATGATTCTGTGTACAGATCAGCATCTTTTAGCTAATGATTTTTAGATAAAATAAATACATTTCTATCCAGTGGGTAAGCTATAAGGGATTTTCAGGTCTGGCAATTATTCAGAAAGTCACCTACACAGTACAATAGAGAAAAAAACCTGATTGCTTAGAATGGAGCCTATCACAAGGACAACACTAATAGCATTCACAGCAGTTGGGTCTTTCTGCTGCATTTTGACATGCTCTGGTTTTCTTAATCAAGTATTCTGAAGCCTGGAAACACATCAAATTTGGATCAGTAGTATGTTTTGACAGGAATCAAAAAGCACTTTGCTAGTCTAAAAAGTTTCATTTCAGATGTATGGTACTTAACGTTACATGCAAGTTAGTATTTGGTGCAGTATAGCCTGTCACCAGAGTATGTGTCTACATTTAGAGGTAAAAAAACCTGTATGAACTACCTAAGAGGATATTACAAATAGACCAAATCCAAGCTACCTCACTGTAACTGAACACAAGTATACACGTTCATCCTTTTATACAATGCATAGAGCAGGGAGAGACCAATAAATCCAGAAAGCTGCTGGAACGGCATCACTGACGATACACACAGAACATTGAGCAAGAAATATTCTATCCCAATTAGTGTAACAGAATGGCTGCAGTGATCTTCTAGGGGAATCTGTGCCATCTTCTGCAGCAAGATGACAGAGCTGCAACTTTTCCTACTCTTAAATGAGCCACTCCTCCCACCTTTGCATTTATAGGATTCTTAAAACCAGCTAGTCTGCTAGATTCAAAGTTGAGACTCTCACAACATGACTCAAGTGACTCATCTGGATGGAAGAGATTCAATTATGACATTTCCTCAACCTAGGCCAGTGCCTTTCACAGGTATTACAAGAGCTTTAGATATCGTTTACTCAATCCCACTAACATCACAGGAGGTTACAACACAAGGAGCTCCTGTTTGCTGAGAGCTGCCACACTAATATCCTTGTTACATGAGGCTGCTATTTCTAAGTGCAGTGACGCTCCAAGACTCATGCAGCATAAAGCCCTGCTTGTTAAGAGAATCTAGCCAATACGCCAAAAGAAGGAGAAATGGGGAAAGTATTTTTTCCCATGTTTTAAATGTACTCCCCCCTCAGTATTATTGTTTACTGCAATGGAATTTGCCTCTTCTCTTCAGCACGCTATTTATTTTTTCCAAGGAACAACATTTCCAGTGCCTCCTCTCACACAAACCCCAAGGCCACACAGCACGAGTGAGAATTGTGAACCCGCTGTTGACATTCTGAAGTTGGATAACCTGGTAACAAATATGCCAGGTTTGCCTGTCTCACTCTGGATCTCACCCTGGCAAAAGTAATAGAGTGGAAGAAACAGCCCTTTACCATCACATATGCATCCCAACCAGATTTCATTTCAACCACCAATCAACTACTACCAAATTTATATTGCCTGCTATGCCATATGGGCAGATCCCTTGTACAATGTACAGTTTTGTCAAAAAAGATCTGGATTACTGCATGTGTTAGCAAGAACTCAGCAGAAGCAGTTAAGCAGGACCATAAATGATGTTTCTGATGCTGAGGGGGAAACACCCTTTAAATTCTTTCCCACCTAATCTTGCTGAAGTCCTTAAAACCAAAACGTTGGAAAGCAAGGGTTTTGAAATCCTGTAAAGACTGCTTTGCTGCTGACTCCCCCACACTCAGCACTTAGACAGTTTGCTGTTGAGTGAATTACAGCCTGGCACTCTTCTCACTTGCTTCATTTTCCCCCTTCACTCAGTCAGCCCTGCCCTGGGCCAGCAGGAGGAACAACAGCAAGGCTGAGGGACCAGAAGATGAAGCCCTACTCAAGTGCCTCCCATCCCGACCAGTCAAGCCCTGCCCTCTACCTACTAGAGGGGAGAACTGCCTCTGCACCAGGACCTGAATTTACTCTTAAAATGCACTGACTTTTGTTCAAGTTTGAAGGGGAGGAGGAGAGAGTATGCCTAAAGACTCCAGTGATGAAGAGGACATGGATGGGCAGGCTTTTCCCATAGTCATCTTCTGGCTGTTTAGCAAGGTCTGGCATTAAACCTGAGAACTACTGGATCAGTTTGGAGCAAAAAGCAGATCAGCTCAAAAGCAAATAGGTCTGCTTTTAGGGCAGCTATATACAGACAGTGAAGAAAATGAGATTGAATATGGAGCATTTGGGTGCGGGAAATGGTCCAAAGACCATGAGCAGAGAACAGGGAGGGGGCAGGCAAACAGGCCAGGAGGAGGATGGCAGAGGGGTATAACTGCTCAAAACCACCCTCCTCTAGAGCAGAATTCAGGATTCCCACATCTCCCAGCTGTTTAATTGCCAACAGGAGGCAAGCATCTCAACCTTCTCCTCCATTAAGTCCCAATGGTAAATGTCAGCAACTATACATTTTGTAATTTTCCTTCCTCCACTACGCTTTTTATTAGTGAAAGTATGTATAAGCAAACCCCAGAAACACTGCAGTTTGCTATTCATAAGCCTATGTGTGCTATCGTGCTATTTTTTTCCCACATAATCCACTCAGGATGGGTTATGCTCTTAAATAGCAATAGTTGTGAAGTAAAGGAAACTATGACCCCAATTCACCTCTTACAGAAGTTGCAAAATAGGCAGCAAACAGCCTTGGGACTGCAATAAGATTAAGAAAAAAAAAAAAAAGAACAAAGGTGATTCAGTCACATAAAGGAGTTAGCTATAACCCATGCTTCTGCTACAGGGTTCCTAAAAGATCCTGGAAGAACTACATACACCAAAACATGCTGCAAGTGACCATTTACTTATTGTCTTTGTTTCTGAAGACATTCAGAATAGAATTCATCTGTACAGCTGCACTGAAAGTAAAGCCAGAAAAACTCCATGCTCAGAGTCATCATGTTCGTTTGGTACCATGCACAACTTGAAATCAAGCATTGCTGGGATAGAAATATAGTTCAATTACAATACAAACACTAAAAACATGAATGCAGTTACCGCTATAAAGGAGACAGTCAACACAGCTTATTTCAATCACTGAAATTTACCTAATTCTGTGCAAATTTGTCTGTAGACACTTGCATTCATAAACTGATAAGCCACACTATTTAAAGCATTACTAACTGGGCCTTTGGGAAATAACTATATTTATATTCCTTAGAGCATCCAGCACGTAAAGCAATTTGACAGTACTGCAAAATAGACCTATTTCCAACTACGGCACTATGTGGGAGCAGTTGGTAAGAAAAAAGATAGCTGCTGCATTTTTTTTTTTTTGACGGTTACATATGAAATTTAACACTTGAAAAAAACCCCAAGGCTGGCAAAGCACAGGGCAGGCTACTGACACTGCGCATTAAACGTAATCCACAGCGAAACAAAAATTTTCTATTGTAAGACTGAAGTACAATTGAAAAAATGACACAGAAGGTCAGTGTAGCATCCAATGGGATTAAAATACTGGACATAGGTCCTTCAGGAAGGTCCTCAGACAGGGTAAGCAGAGCGTTCAGCTTTCTGCTAGCAGTTTATTCAGACTGTGCGTTAACCACGCTCAAGTCTGGCAAGATTTACTAGTTTAGGAAAAGCGCTTTGCAAACATGACTGTACATTTCCAGAGCCAGCTTTAAACTAGCAGCAGTATAGCTGTATTACAACCCTAGCTAATACACCTCACCAGGTCTCAGCTAACTCCACAAATAACCAGCTCAAGCCTCTTTGTACCACATCACCAGAAGTTGGAGCAGTGTCAGCTTAACTGCATTAGGTCTTAACAACACTGGTTCGGTGCCAGCCCCGGTGAACCCTTAATGACTGATGAATTTTATACAGTCATTAAAGAGTTATCCAAAAGTACAAAATTGGTGTTTAACAGGCATGGGCATACAACGTACTTCAGTTAACCACACAGTGTGGTGCTTTTGCTGCCTCTACGACGGCTGCGATAGGGCAGGAGATACCTCATCCAGCATAAAGCCTGCCAGTGCAAAGTTTTTGAGGAAACCCGCATGAGCAGCCAGTACTAGATCTGTGTTCTGCGTCATGCGGACATAGTACGTCTAATCTGAGATACCATGTGAAGTCCCAAAGCTGGATTCATCCTATCAAATTACAGCCTTTGCCCTTGCCTTCCTCTTCAGGATAAATCCTGTATGACAACACGCATACAATTCTGACTGTCAGAGAAGAAAATTGCTTTGGATCCTGATAAATTTACTTGATTTCTAACCACCACAAGAAAGAGCAAAACCTTTTGCTTTGCCCTGCTTCCCTGTACAGCCCACCCACCCGTGCTTTACAGGAACAATGCCTCAGCATGATCAAACACTCCCAGGAACATAGAAACTATCTTTTGTTAAAACACCCAAGCCATGACCTGGGCAACGCTCTACACCCAGCACTGTGTCCCCCAAGCAGCTCCAGCACAGACACTGACCAGGGGACCAACTTGTCCCTGCAGCTAAACTTAAATTTCCTACAGCTAGAGACTCACAGACCGTCCTTTATTACAGGTCTACACACATATAAAAACAAGTACATTGGCTTGGGATTTAGGTCTCTCCACCTCAACACCTGGCATTCAGGATCAGTTTAGGAATGGATTCCTACAGAAAAGCAGAAGAGGAAAAGGGAACAAGAAGCTTCCCTCTCCATGCTCTCCAGCCTCTAACCATTTTCAGCTCAGGAGCTTCTTCGGTCAGATGTGGTTTCCTTGAATTTGATAACCTCAAACAGATTTCTCTTCCATGAGCTTGTCCAGACTCCCTTTGAACCGATGTAAACTTCCAGCACTCACAACATCCTGTTGGAGGGAGTTCCCACAGCTTAATTACACATTGTGTGTAAAGCCACTTCCTTCAAATTCAAGATTGTCCCCATTAGTTTCTTTTATTGCCTCCTAACTCCAAAATGGAAAGACAGCGAACAGTTTACCTCACTCGCCCTCTTTCTGCTGCTCACGTATCAGACTTTCCAGACTGAAGCATCCTAGCATACAGAGGTTTGGGGTTTTTTGTGGGTTTTTTTTTTGTTTTAAATACCTTTACACCTTTGTCAGCAGTAAGTGGCTGATCTATTAGCTGGCTCCTCCTAGCATAAGCAGTAACAAAGCTGTAGAGGTGTCATGGTGAAGTCCTTCAGCCAGGAGGGCCCTTGGAAGCCCAGCAGCACAGCACTGTGTTCCTTCTCATTCCACATCATCCATCACAGCCCCAAATGCACCAGGGCTGCTGCAACCCAGGCCCCACGAGGTGGAGCCCTGAGGGACACCCCCATTTTGACAAGGGTGCGCTATTAGATCCATTCACACCGTATCAGAGAACCACACCCTGAGCTGTGTTTCAAGTGCAAACAAGCTGCAGCTTGGTCATTCTCCCATACACATTTCGCTCCTTGCATTAACTCAAGTGTGGACTATCTTGACTTTAAAACAGGTGATAACAGAGAATCTCCTACCATGCTTCTTGCTCCAGCAGTTAGTTTACATTTTCTGCATCAGCAATGAGGTTTTATTTGTCACTTCCTCATTTATTTGGCCTCTGCAAATTTCTTCATGCTGGTATTTTGTGTTTCTTCCAAGCACTTGGTGAGAAATACACAGGCCAAGGAGCTAAGTCCTTCATGTTCTCACTAGACACAGATTCATTCATGAGTCTGCACTTGCCTTTTAAAGCTGTCCTCTTTCTACTGAATTTAATATGAACCATATTGATTTTGTACCAGCTTAGTTTCTCACCGAAAATGACGTGCAATTACTGTCAAGTGCTAACCAAAAGCTAAGATGAACATGTGTACTGAAGAGCCAAACTGAAACAATTAACACTAACTGTTTCTATTTCGCCCAGTCCAGGTTGAGTGACATTGCCTTAATTCTTTCCTGAACACTTTGTTACTTATTCCATTATTGTATCTGGGATTGATGTCTTAGTCTGATGGGATTATAATCATTAAGGTTGTCCTACTTCTCTTTATTATTACTGCATATTAGCATTCCTTCAAACTCCCTAAACTGATGCAGTATGTAAAGAGCTTTCTGGAAAAAAAAAATAATTCGATAAACCTCCTCTATTTTCAGGCCAGAGATCTTTAGAGTTGAGATATTTATCAAAACAGAGGTGTGAATTACCAAGTCTGGTCAGATTAGGCGTGCAATACCATGCAACCTTTGATTATCTCTAAACAAAAAAAACACAACTACCTGATTACAGGGAAGTTCCCTGTACATGGATAAAGAACTGGTGAAAGCCAGGAAACCAGACAGAAAGAAATGATATGGAAGACCACCAGTAAAACCTGCACAGCTCAACATTCCTAAATTACCTGAAAGAGCAAGGAAAAATAGCAATACAACAAAATTTACTGATGATGCCAAGATGTTCAGGTAATAAAGGCAAGGGCTGACTGTGATGAATTTCAGAACCTTAACAGACTCTGTGCCTAAGCAATAAAATTTGAAATAGATAAATGTGAAGTGATACACAAGGTAAAAACCAGATTCAACTTCCTTTATGAAACGGACTGGTAGCTAACCACTGCTACTCAAGGGCAATACTTTAGGGTTATATAGTTAATTCCTTTAAAAGACAAGATCGACACTCTGAAGAACTAAAAAAAAAATAATTAAAAATCCCAGTATTAAGAACTAGGAAAAAATGAACAAACTAGAAATCACTAAACTGACACAGGAATCCACACGCACTCCTGCATCTTTTGATTCTGTGTGCAGTTGTGCTCCTCCCCAGGTCAAAAAGGCTACAAAGGAACTGGAAATGACTCAGAGCAGGGCAACATGGGTTATTAAACTACAGAACAGCATCCACATGAAGAACAACTATGGCAGAACTGGAAAAAAGGACAATCTGGAAGAGAAGCAACCAAGAAGAAAACAACTACAGACACTTCTCTAAGATCCTAAGCCGCAGTGAGAAAAGCTGGGGCCTGAGCATTCAGTCACTAAAACAAGGACAAGGGCAGAGGAGATGAGCCAGGTTCAAAGCAAAGGCAGGCAGGCCTCCCAGCTGGGCACACAGCAAGGCTTCGGCGTTTCTACGACATTTCAACTTTTTAGATCCATAATATCTTAGACATAGGTTTCTCTTTGAGCTCACTTTTTCTCCCAGTTAACTTGCCATGCTTTCAAGCTTCTGTTTTCTATTTTCTACTTTCAGTTTGTACTTTTCTCCTATTTCATCCGTAGGGCTTTCTTGCATTGTTTTTAAGTGCAAACAAAACAGATGCCTTCATTTCCTTTCCAAGTTAGGTTATTTAATTCATTTTCAACACTTATTTGGGGAAAAATATCACAAAAGGAGGTTCCTGAAACATCTTTTTTAAGCTCATTTAAGCCAAAATTGTTAGAAACTAAAACAGTAATATGTGCAAGCAAAATTCTGTCTAAACATTGTCACTGTGCATCCTGTTTTGTAAACACCAAACTTAGCAAGGTCCTCCTGGTCTACTACAACGTTTTCTTTGTTCTTGACTATCTGCAAAGTTCACCCCTATGGTTTTCACCTCCCTATTTCTATATAATTAGTAAATTAACACAATTTCAGAACCCAGGGAAGAAGAGCAATTCCACCATTTCTCCCCTGCCTTACTCTACCACGACAAGTCCCTCCCCAAGGCTGAAGGCAAAGCTGAAGGCAAAACTGGGACTACAGGGGTACAAAGCAGTATTTTGTCCTCAGGGTCTGTGGCTAACATTGCTGTTCTTCCACCCTCACCTAACATTCTTGTTACTTTGCCCTTACTGACTAGAACTTTGTTATCAGTAGGTATGATGACTTATGAGAGCACTTCCCTTATGCAATACCGAGTCCCAAGATTACTTCGCACAAAATGAGATTAGGGCTTAATATTGAGGTAATTATAGCATATAGTGGATTTCCACTCGTGTGCAATCTGCAGAACGCTTTGCATTTGTGACAGTTTTTTTTTCTTGGTACTCTCTCTTCCCAGACACCTCCAGCATATCAAATGGGATGTGGGGCACCCACACGCTGAAGGGGACAGGTTCTGCTTGGGCAAGATGGCTCTGTCTTTAGGCACCCACCGCTGCCCCATAGCTGGCAGCAGAAACACGTACGGACAAGAGAAACTAACACTAACTCTTCCAGACAACTATATTTTTGTACCTATAGCTGACACTCTCACCTGTGTTCCTCCTCTTCTCTCACCACAAGACATTTGTTGAGACTGCACTGGTTCAAACACCCATCAAGTCCAGCACCCCGTCTGACAGACACAGGTATCTCAAATGACTAAGACAAAAAGAAGGAGCAAATGCATTGATACCTCTGCAAGCGTATTTTCTCAGTTTCCAGCTTGGGAGTAATTCTTAGCTTTTTTAATCTTTGTGCTCAACAGCCCATTTGATAGCATTTTCTTTGTGTTTTCATCTGTTTGATTCTGAAGCCACGTAAATCGTTGTCATTCAAAGCACTTTGTGGTGCTGCATTCTACAGTCTCAGCACAGACTGCAGGACAGGCACCATCAGTTTTGATCTCGATTCAGACTGTGCTCAGTCATTCTTTGCCAAGCTGAAGGGTTCAAATCTTTTTAAGTATCCCTGGTATGGAATCCATTCCTTATCCCTGATCACTCTTCTCAGCCTCTTTGCTTTTCCAGTTGCACTGTATCTCAAAGTTCATCCTCCTTCACGCAAAAGCACAGTAATCTGTGTGCTAAGAACCGAAAGCCACAATGTTATCCTATCCTATGTTTTCTTCTTTATTCCTTTCCCCAAAGCCCCTCACACATGCTCATATGATCACTGTTGAACATTAAACTTGCATTTTCACAGAATTATGACATGCTCTTCCTTCTAAGTGGCAATAATTAACTTTCACCCCATCAGTGCATAAACAAAGATTATTTCCAGTGTATCCCCCCCCCCCCCAAGTTTGTATTTATCTGGAACAAAATTCATTCAACATTTTACTGCTTGTAATTCAGTGTCAGAAGGACGAGCTACAATTCTTCATAGTCAGCTGTTGTCTTTTTTTCCCTTACTACTCAACACCTTTCTCACCAGATCATTGATGAGTATGCTTAACAGTACAGGTGTAGCACAGATCCCTATTCTTCTCTTGTCCCAAACTTCCCTTCTCTGTGCTTCTCGAGTCATTCAAAAACTCCAGTAGATTTAAGCAGCACCGTTTCCTTTGCAAAAGCCACACTGACGTTCTCTTACTGTAAGTTGTTAGTCCATCTGGTTACTTTTTTTATAACTTATTTTTTTAAAAAGGCATTAAACTCTGTGATATCCTGC
>NW_009603854.1:26444-29710 GCF_000690535.1 Cariama cristata
CTTTAAAAACTGCTACTGTGTAAGCCATCTTCTATTTCTCTGGCTTCAAGGTATTAAGTGAGAAGTTACACAGCATAATTAATAATTAGGTCATTTCAGGCCTGAGTTTCCTTTGGAACCCTTGGGCAAGCACCATCTGGTCTTGGCATTTTGTAACTATATTTATCACTTTGCTCTAAAAACTTCTTTGCTGACACTTCAAGCAGAGACAGATCTTCCAATGAGTCCTGTTCCCCATAAAGAGAACTTCTGGCATAGGAACCTCTTTGGACTCCTCCACGGTAAACAGGAATGCACATAAGTCATTTAACTTTCTACTGATGGCTTCATCATCAAATATTTCTTTCACTTCTCCATCATCTATTGGCCCTCCAGACTCCAGCACCTTTCTTGCTTCTGATGTACTTGGAAAAGAATTTTTTTTTGCTATTGGTATGATGTTGTTCAGAGTCTTTCTGGCGGGTCCCTGTATTTTTCATTTGACTTGCCAGAGTTCACGTTCTTATTTACTTTTCTGGTCAACTTCATGACTTGAACTTTCTGAAGGCTGTATTCTTATTTCTAATACTTTCTTTATCCCAAACTGCATGCTCATTCTCATCTGTCAACATTCCACAGTATAATTTAAAATCTTCCCAACAACATTTTCAATTTCAAGCGCAGAATCCTAGTTCTGCTGTGGTTTACATGGAACCCAGCCTTTCCAAACAGCTTTTGGACTGAGGTTCAAAAAATGAGCCAATTCACTTTGTCAGTACCAAGTCAAGATCCTTCTGTAAGATGGCCTGCTCATCTCACACAATTTAAACAGAGCAGATAGAAGGTGAAGAATAAAGAGCCTCCAGGTTTAAAATATAAGAAAAATGAAATGTTAGCAAAGAATGCAGACAGAGATAACCGGTACTTGGAGAGTCGCTAGTTCTTTCAAACCACTGACACAGCAAAGACAACCTTCCTTAGAACTGTGAAGATGAGGGGGGGGCATCACCTTGTACACATCCACACTAGCAATCTGCTCCAAATGTGACAGTTCAATCAGTTAGTACATGGTCAGGTAAGACAGAACTATATATTGTTGCAAAGCACCACTAATTAACTGAGCAAAGAGATTGAATTCAGCCCTGTTTCTGATTAAAAATAACAATAAAAAAAGCAAACAAAAACCCCACAACTGTCAGAGCTTGAAGAAAGAAAGACCTGATACTCATTGTGGGTGTACTGCCCAATTTTACTCGGTGTACTAGTGACTCTCCATCTGTTCCTTCTACTAGGGACCTTGGTTATGAAGGTTGGTCAGAGAAAGACAGTGAACCTTCTTCTGATTAGTTTAATTAGACGATTCACTTAGGAAAGACTGCCTGTTAGTTGTGTGTACGCAACAGTGGATGGCAAATATCTTAATTAAAAGGTGGTCTATGGATATCTTAGTTCTTTTACTGTCTCTGATGCCCTTCTCAAGTGAAAACATGGTGATAGGAAAAGGACAGAAGAGAGGATGGACAGACCAGAGTTGCTCTACCAACTCCAATTACGCTTTTGGTAGCTTTTATTCACAGTTCAGAATGAGGCGGGAACAGAGATCACATCAAGGCCAGAAGGCAGCCAGACACCTAACAGTGGTGTAAAACGGCTTAAAGCAACGATAACTTAAACAGTGTCCTGGAGACAGTCTTTTGGGATATTAGTGCTTATTTCTGAGATGATCCCCAAAGTAATAAGCAATTACCTCTTCCTATTTAGCTACCTCGCTGTTTATACAGTGTCCAGTGTTGCAGGAGAGGAATCACACCAACAGGCCAGGAGCAGAGGGTTTTCATCGTGCATTCAGGTGTGTGCATTTGCATAGCTATATCCCTGGGAATGAAGGTAAGCTGTCATTTGCTGCATTTATTTTGCACAGCACTCTTCTGTATTATGGGGTTTCACCCTTATTACTTGTTTACTAGGACCAACTCATCACAGATCAATGTAAGATTTAAAGGGCACGCTGTCTAGCCTTTATTGACATGCTAACTTCCTCAAACTCACTGATTAAACTTTTCCTCCACAGTAGTCAAACTGCATTTGAAGACAAATCATAAGACAACAGAGTGGTACATGAGTTTCAATGGACGTGGAATAACACATGAGCCAGACTAGAGTTTAGTATAAAAGATAAGAGATAGTGTCTGAGTGAAGACTTGGAAAGAACCTAATGATATCACAGCAGCAGGGAGTAAAACATTACAGGGAGAGACTGAATGAGAAGATACAAGATACAATAGGCTAGTGAGAAGGTAGTAGTCAAGGTCAGAAATTTCTAGGGTCGAGTGGACCACAGAAACACTGTAAAGAAGAGCCAATAGGGTTTGGGGCAATGTAAATATGTTGAGAGAAAAAGATGAAATGTAAAAAGTAGGAAAAACAAAAGTTAGCATGAAAAATATAAGGAAAGATGATGATGGTATTTCCAAGCCCCTCCAAACTATCAAATTGTTTTTATTTGGAATTTGCTTATCTGAAGAGCCATCGCTAGACCTACATCCTGGTGACAGTTAAGATCATTTAGGATGTTTTTACTGTCAATTCCTGGCTCATAGAACTCCCCGCCTCTGGCGCTCAATTGCTGTGGCACTCGGCCAGAGTGTGAGTTTGGTGAACTAGGAGGGCTAACATAAGAGTTGCTCAGCTTAGCTCTGTGACTGAATTTCTTTTGCCCCTTGTGTGAAGGTGCATTTATGTCTTGAGAAATTATTTAAAAGACCCACCACATATTCTAGTGTTAAATGATAAACAGCCCATTAAAATTAATTTATGTCAAGCATTTATGCTGAATATGTTGTTAGGCATTCCAGTGAACTAATTAAAATGAAATAAGGCTAATGGCGATTTTTCTTTTTTTAAGCATATAACCTCGGTTCAAATCAGAGCCAGAATTAGTCTGCATATTTTAAACAGAAATGCTAGTGCTGCGTGGCTGGAGACCACGGTAAGGCCAGAACAGGCCAGGAGGAAGGCACATAGATGCATTAGAAGAGCCTTCAACAGAAAGTAAGTATTTTCACAATCTTTTCAGGGAGGGAGAAACTTCATATTTCCTTACTGAAAAAAATCCCAAAATAAAGCCATTGGAAAATCTAATACTTCGAGTCACAAACAATATTTAGGACAAGTAAAAGTAATTTTTGAGATCTGTGAGATAAAAAGAGGTTTATAAAAGTTTACCTTTAGAAGAAGTGCACTGTTTTAAAATCACACAGACAGCAGAATTGCTACTTAGTCTAAGA
>NW_009603854.1:29725-30644 GCF_000690535.1 Cariama cristata
GAGGCAACGACAAACCCAACATTCCCTAGGTAGGTCTTAGGATTTAGTTTTCTCTGAATCCTGCATCACGCACAAAAAAAGCGGGTGGGAACCACTGCTCATTAAGGGCTCCCTGCAGCAAACAGGTGAACTGTACTGGGTGAGAAACAAAAGCTGGATATGAGGCAGCAACTAAAAACAAACAAACCCTCGTTCCAGACACCTTACAGAGACAGACTTAAAGGGATATCAAAGTAGTTAAGCCCCCATTTGACTAGGGACAATACTTTGTCCCGAGTCTCTGTAATAACTTTAACTCTGTAAACATCTGTAATAAGTTTTTGAGTTTGGGTTTTTGTTTTTTGTTTTTTTTTTTATGAGGCAGCAACTAAAAACAAACAAACCCTCGTTCCAGACACCTTACAGAGACAGACTTAAAGGGATATCAAAGTAGTTAAGCCCCCATTTGACTAGGGACAATACTTTGTCCCGAGTCTCTGTAATAACTTTAACTCTGTAAACATCTGTAATAAGTTTTTGAGTTTGGGTTTTTGTTTTTTGTTTTTTTTTTTTTACAAGAGTCTGTGCCCCTTGCACAGACGACAACCTATTTCCATAGACCTCCATTGCAGCTCATTGCTTTCTGCTATAAGTGTAGCCTAAAAAAAAGCTGGGTAATGTGCAGGCTAAGGTAAGGCTGCTGTTCCACACGAAGCCAATCGCGTTAACAGTTCGTTTTCAACCAAACCCGAGCTCTTTGCTACACCCCTGTTCGCGCGCCCTCGGCCTGCTGAGGCTGCACCGGCCTTTTTATCAAAAGGCAAAATTAAAAGTTTGTAGTGACGCTCCGAAAGGCGATTTCTTCCCTAGCGAGAAGTTCGAACGCTAACAAAAACCGGGAAGTATTTCCGCAGGAGCTAAGGTCTCCGGCCAGGCCCGG
>NW_009603855.1:0-265 GCF_000690535.1 Cariama cristata
ACGACTGTCCCCACCTCGACGTCGGAGAGCACAGAAGTATCAGGGGACATTTCGGCCACCACTCACACAACGACCACCACGTTGATGCCGACGAGGACTGTCCCTACCTCGACGTCGGGGAGCACAGAATTATCAGGAGACACGTCGGCCACCATTCACCCAACCACCACCGTCTCGACGCTGACAACAACTGTCCCCACTTCGACATCGGGGAGCACAGGGGGATCAGGGGACACGTCAACCACCACTCACCCAACAACCATTC
>NW_009603856.1:0-229 GCF_000690535.1 Cariama cristata
GGCTGTGTGCCAGGGAGCCATGGGCTGACCTGGGAGCTGCCAGCCCCAGAGAGTGACCCTGGTGCATCCCCGAGTGGGATTTTTTCCCCTTCCAGACCTCACCTGGGTGAAGGGACCCGCACCCTCAGCATCTCCGGGGGCACATTCAGCCACCCAGCAGGCTGTGACCACCATCTCTTTGGCAGCCCACGACCAGCACGAAGGCCCCAGATGTCCCTGCCAGCCGCCT
>NW_009603856.1:365-565 GCF_000690535.1 Cariama cristata
CTGCGCCGTGCCTCCCCAGCCCCACTCTGGGGGTGCATCCCTCCCTGCGCAGGTCACACGAGGCTGGGGAATGCTGGTCCTCGCTGTGGGACAGACTGGGGGGCTTCAAATCCCAGTCCCAGGAGATTTGGGGGACTGGAGTTCTGTGTGCTGAGGGTTGGGCCAGCACCCTTGGGTGCAGGGCTGGGTGGGTGGTGGCT
>NW_009603857.1:0-16193 GCF_000690535.1 Cariama cristata
CCAGCCGGTCAGTGCCGCGCCTGCGTGTGGGGCGTCCAGGCCGCCGAAGGGTCCCCGGGGCGTTTGCAAAACCGAGAAATAAAACTGATCGGAAATGCACACAGCCGGTCAAGCGAAAACAAAACACAAGATGAGAAATCAGAAGTAGGTGAATGTTAGAAATGCAGCCTGATTTTTACAGGTTAGAAGTAAAAAATGTCGTGTCAAAGCTGTATGAGATGGTGCAGGGTGTTTTTTTCTGACAAGGTTGGGAAGTTTGAGAAACGCTGCTGAAGGACAGAGGTATTGCCCCGGGGCTCTCTAAGCATCACTTGCTGCATGACCCTACTGGCCAGTGCTAAGTGTTAACCTTAGAGAACATTTCTAGCTTGTTGTCTGTTCTGGTACCTGCAAGCCACCTTCACAGAGGTTATGGAGTTCAGAGCTACAAGGTGGAAGCTTCAGCTAGCAGCTAAAAGGCGGAAGGCAGCAATGCTGCAGGACCCATTTACGTGTACTGCATCCAGGGCTGGGGCTGAGGCTGGGGATCATTACCTGCAATATCACACGTCAAAGCAGATGCCTTGCAAAGAGCTTCGATCGCTTATGGCTGGACTGAACTTTTTTTTTTTAAAACTGCATGCAGATAAAATTATTTAAATTCCAGACGTATGCCTTTCAGAAAGCAATATTCAGGGCCCTGTCTAGATTCTGTACTAATATCTATTTCTGTGTAACTCAGACTTGGATCAGTGGGTGGGAAACGGATGCAATGGGGATAGGTCATAAACCTGGCTTGGCTTAGAGAAGTCTTATAAAGAATGTTATGCAATGGAAATAAACCCCAAAGTTCACGGCAGGATCAGGGTCTGCAGTACTCTGGGTTCTAGATTTATAAATACGTGATTTCTGCCCAAAGAGTTTTCCTGTCAAAGGATTTTCTCACGTTAACCCCCTGATAGTTTGTAATAAATGACAGCAGTAAAATTTGAAATTAAACTCTGAGCAATTATTGCTGACTCTTGGAAAACAAGGCTCTATGGGGCAGCTAGATAGCAGATACAGTCAACAAAGCAACAGGGGGCAGGTCCATTTTCTCCTCAGAATGATATTCATTACACGAGTGTGAATTCAAATTATTGTCAAAACATTCAGTGAAGATAAGTGTTTAAATCCATTAAGAGTTTCCTCTTAATTCTGTGTTCACTTTGGAAATAACAAGAAAGTCTAAATTGTATTTCGAGTCATCATGACAAAGATATTCTTCTTAAAATTACAGATCTATCTATTAACAAGACACTATTTGCTGTCTTGTTTCTTGCTAGGGACATGTCCTCTCAGGTATTGTACTAGATAATAAACCAGGTTGCAGGCTTTTCAATCTTCAAAACTATGATGACTGCCAGTGGCAGCTTTAATGCTTTTCTAGTTGAGGGATCTCAGCAGAAAATTTTATAATAAATGTGTGTGCATGTGTGTGCCTATGTGCACATGTGTAATGCAATGGAAGTTCAAGAGAACAACATTGTAAAACCCAAAAGGAGTACAGATTATTCATTGTCAAGATAATATTGACATGATTAGTTGTTACAGTCTCGAAAACAGAAAAAATCCTATTAGCTTGTAAAAGACATTGCAGTTTTCTCCTGTGTGCCCCTTTTCATGCTCAGCCTGAGTTACCACATGCCCATCTGTGAACTTGGGAAAGGCGGTGAAATCCCCACTGGAGGCTATCATGCAAGTGTGTCGATGCACAAGAAGTCTAGAACATATTTAAGCGTTATTTAAAAGAACAACAAACACCCAAAAAGCCCAACAAAAAAGTCCAACCCACACAACTTTATGAAAACTTGTTACATGTTACCATATTGTTCTCTTCATCCTCTCGTGGTCTTCTACCGCACACCACTGCTAAGGCAGAACAACCAGAAGAGATTTCAGCAAGGTTTTTTAAGTCCTGATGGGGTTGAACCTGTCACCCCGAGGGCAAGAGCTGCCCCAGATTCCAGCTATAGGGCAAATGGATCCTCTTTGAACAAGAATAATTGTACTGAGTTTAGTATTTAAAACCCTTACACCTTTAAGAAAGACAGTCCTCCAGAACTAATGGGTACTTCCACTCAATAAATTAACCTGGGCAAAGCAGACAATAGTGCACTGAAAAAAAAGCGATGCAGAATGCAGCTGATTCTTTAGGAGCTGAGATTCACAAAGACAGGCTTGTACAAAGCCTGTGTGAGAGCTGGCAGCACAGCTGAGGCGGTTGGCACTTAGCTTCGCACTTCAACGGGGACTGACTGCTGGAGTGAAAGATGTTCACCTTCCCTCAGCCACCAAAAGAAACAGAGCAGCTGTGATACTTGAGGAGAACAAAACTGAAAGTGGCAGCACGTATCAATGGCAGGAGTAAAGTATTTTCTGCGTTCTTCAAAGGGAGCATTATGACAAAACTGCACAATTATAATTAAAAATAAATTCTTACCTCTTTTATCATCATCTTAAATGACTGAATATAAGGATTTGAAAGCTTGGCTTTTTCTTTCCTCAGTATTTCTTTATTCTAGGCTCATTTACAGCAATAAACCAAGATTGACTGGTTTTCATTTGGTCCAGGAAGACATGTGCCAAAACCCCGTAAGAGGAATACTAAATCTTGATCGAGCAGTTATTTAGTCCAAAAATGAGTGGCAAGATCAGAGGTGTCTGAATTCAAGATAAGAGAAGAGACTTGATTCTCAAAGTGGAGCTAATTGTGCTTTAAAATTTTCATGCACTGGCACTTTGTTGCTATGTACACATCACTTTAGGGAATGTACAGATCATCTCTAAAAACCCCTCTGATTACTATGGAAATAAGAATCAACAAATAAACCAATAAATCATTTACATTCCTACCCGTACTCTTCTATTCCTCTACACTGCTCTATTTTATCTCTCCCCGCCCCCACCCTCCCATCTTTCAAACACATTTTCAGAGCTGAACCAATATCTACTTGGCAATATTCCTTTAAACACATATTCTTATTTCACCTCAATATTACAGAGTATCTCATCTTTTTATAACAGAAGGCGATTCTTTGCATATGAAGTCTAAAAATGCTTGTCTAACTTAAGCTACCAGAATCTATTATTGCAGTAATCACTCCCTCACTAAGTCTGTACATCAGTGCCTGTGCTGGAAAACTCTCCGTTTGTTCAGTGCATTAGTATTGACAAAGCTAGTCCTTCAAATACATTTTTAATAACCTTTTTATATGGTGCAATATCACTCAAAGTTCACTGCATTTATTTTTGTCAGTTCAGAACAGTGGGATTTCATATGAAAGGATTGAAAAGATTTTTCTGTTAGTGCTCTTCATTTTAAGGTCCCCAAAACATTAATATTTTGGCCTGATAAGTAATCTGGTTCTGCACATATTGCAGTTGGGCTAATGGGAGAAACCAGGAAAGTAGCTTTATGGATCAGGAGCACTGCCAAATTGCAGGAATCTCCTCTACAGTGGATGATTTCTCTCTCTGTTTTGATATTTTTAATGTCACCGTACCTGAACAGTGGCATAGGCTGCCTTTCATGTTGCCTGAGACATCAAAGGGAGGTACTGAGGACCTGCCTCTTTGCCATTTTCTATCTTTTTCAGGCACTGACACTCACGCCTAACGAGTACAACATACTGCAAAAATAGCATCCCTGTGCATGAGTGGCATGCTAACCTTTATTGTGTCGGAGGCTCCAGCTTACAGCTTTCAAGCTTTGAGCCTAAGTCTAGTCACATCTAGCCACACGGTAGGCATGCCCATGTATTGGACCGTGGACTGGTCCTGCTCCTGAGGTGACCAGGTCACGGCATGGGTTAGGACCCACAACAGGAGGCTGTGGGTGGGGGCAGCAGTGCCTGACAGCGAATTCCTCCATTCCATTGCACCCAGCTGCCTCTTTCCCACAGCAAAATCTCCTGCGCTGGGCAAGTGAGGGCAACCTTCCAGAAGGTTCCTGCTGGAGCTATGATGCAAATGTCTGACCAGTAAGTCTCCTGGCAACAAGGAAGTGACAAAGTCCAAAGGGATGAGTTTGCAGGGTCAGCACATGAGGCTCCAAAGATCTGCCCCAGCCAGTTGCCTAAATTCCCACCAAAGTAAGAGAAGAACCAGCTCTTAAGTGGTACGTTGCATGGTCACATCTCTGAAGCTGTGTGCACTTCAGGAGCCATCAGTGGGGCTGGCACTGACTGGGAATCTTCCTGAGAGTCTGAGCAGATGAGCCAAGGAATAAATTGATTTGCCCTGCACATTTACAACTTTGCTTACCAATTTGGTCCCTTGGTCAGGGATGAGGTTCTTGGAAGAGGACATGCCTCTTCTGTAAATCAACAGAGGATTTTGACATCATCAACTGCCTTTTAAGAACATGAAATTAATTTTGCAACTGTCACTCACAATTAATCTATTTATTCATGCAGAGGGGTAAAATTTAGTTTAGTTCTCACATTACACAGCCATAAGGATCACCTGTGTGTTCACTGTGCCAGTCTGTTTTCTGAGCAAAGAAGGAATTTCCTGAGAGTGGACCAAGACTGCTTCCTGTAAAGGCACTGCCATAATTCTTTGTTTCCCATCACAATAAAAAATGTACTTTTACATTTCCCTCTCTCTAATTCTTTCTGTATTCACTTCCACTATTGGTTTATCTTTTCATTAGGAGGGTAGACCAGGGGGAAGGCTCACTGGGCAGCTCCGTTGTGTGTATGAAATAATACTGTAGCAAATGAAAACAACAAAGCAAGTTTCTTTTTTTAATAGGCAAGCTGATAGGAAATGAGTTCCCTATGGGACAGAGCTGTGAGGGGAGTGGAGTTCATATAAGATTTTTCCACACCATTTCATAGCTATCCAGTTAAGAACAGGCATCAAGCTACAGCAAGGGTCAACAGGTAATTTTCTCTGACACAGAGTGCATGCTGCTCATGCCATTAAACCCCGTCAAGGTAATGCAGTGAATATTACACTGACTTGCCAAATTGCATTAACCGTAATGCTTTCTCTCCAAGTCTTTAAGGTGATGCCTCTTGGCATAATAGCTGCATGAGGCTGCTGGGAAATCTGAGTACTAGCATCTTTGCAAAGGCTCGAATCCTTCAGCCTTCTTGAAGCAGGAAAAAAACAATTTCCCTGTGAACAAGCACCCTAATATTCATATAAAATACCATATTAAACATTCAAAAGGGACAAGAATGGATTATTAAATTAAATACAGCACCTCACCAACAACAGAGCAGGACTGGTTTTCCCTAAACAGGAAAGAAACAGTCAAACGTTTAATATCATTTCAGACAATCCTGGTTGTAAAATCAATGCAGGGACCTGTCTCATCTATAATTTTTATTTTGCACGGTGTAATATTATAAGGAGTAGAAGCAACTCCCTCTGCCATTTGTATGGAAACATTATTGGGCATTATTGGAAGACCAGGAAAGTACGGCAATCTCTTTGAGAGCCCTGAGAGCAAAAGCCCATATCAGTTTATACCAAATTTCAGTGTAGCCAGTATATTTCATCGCAAGCCATATCATATCTCCAAATTCCTGAGTTATTTTCGCTATTCGGGGGGGGAGGTGGGCACGGATTATCACATCTTTTACTCCTTCGTTTGATTTCGGCTGAATCCCCTGGAAAGCAGTACATCACTCTACCTACATTTTATGTTGACATCCTCCTGTGAAAAATGACAGATATGATGGGCAGATTTTGCTTGCTTACGCAAGACTTCTTTTTATAGTGTAATAAAAATTCTTCTTGATTCCAATCCATGCTGCTTTTAGGTGGCTAATTTAGAGTCCTGGGGCTATTCTAGTTGAAATCTAGGAGCTCTATGTCCCAGTAACAGGCTCTGTAGCAATAGCACCATATTCTGCTAAAACATTTCAATTTTGATTGGGAAAAGAATTCAAGTGTTCACTTGCGGCATTTGTTGAAACTTCAAGCAGTCTTCTGCTCCTGCTTGCTTACTGTGAATAGCAATATCTACTGTAAATTAAAACTCCACCAGCTTACTTCAAACAGGCTTGTGCGAGCGACGACTTCATCACCACCAAGTCAAGCTGCATCTGAACTTCAACCGGATGGTCAATATTTCTGCACCCTGTGACCAGGAACCCCAGTCCTATATTCATGAGCCACTGAGAGATTTAGAGGCCAGGGCTAAGCAGTACCATCGCAGCCCAACCTCAGTGGTGTAGAGTTAACGCCAACATGAAATCTGCAGAAGGAAACAGGTAGCATTTTCCTCTCTGTTCTTAGAAATGAGACACATGGTCCCAGCACTTTCTTAATAATGAAGAGTTTGTAAACTTCCATAGTTTTCCAGCTGGACTTTTGTCTAACAGAAATCATGATTTTGGGTATCCAGTTATGATAGTGAAAAAGAAAGGCACTAAACCAGAAATTCATTAATATGGAAAGATATGGCTTTTTAGTTAAAATAAAGGAGCTTGAAAATAACTAGTCCAGCTTCTAAAGTAGATAGATTTACTTTTCCAAATATGAGTGGAGAGTTGTTTTTAAAATTGGCACCTGTATATGCCAGTATAATTTTTTTATTGTTAACATACTTCTTAAAAACATGTTCTCATTGTACCGTTCGCCTGGTTTATATCACAGTAGTACTACTGAGCCTTGAAATGTAACTCTTTGGGGACACTTAGCAGCAATATGCTGATGCTTTTCATATATTACATTATTATTATTTATTTACACAAATGGCAAAAAGAACTCCGCATTAATATCACGATGAGTCCATTCTTCTGGAAGAAGAGAATACCTGACAAAAGTCGTCATCACAGCTCCTGGCAGTATCTTCAGCACGAGTTATTAAGGACTACTCTTGTCAAAAAGCCAAGTTTCTTGTTTTGAAAAAAGCCCAAAGAATTCATTTAAAATTACAGAATAAAGTGGTTTGGAGGAGCTATTAAGTGTTGTACAGTAAATAAAATCAGTCTGGTTTTAATATAGTAAATACCATTGGCTGAAATTCATACTTTGCAATACATTTATTATAAAAAACTACTTAGACAATGAAAGTAAAGAAAACCTAATTTAATTTTCATCATTTATGCAGTTTGTTTGGTTTTTTCATTTAATTCTGCTTGGATAATGAAAACAGACCACTTTTTTCCCTTGGCAATATCATTTTTCTGGTTGTCAGGCACTTGCCAAGGCTGCAGCGATTGCGTTTCAGACACCTCAGGGGAAATGGTTAAATCCTGTTTTCAGTGGAGGGGTGAGCAGGGGAATTCTTGAAAACACGTATAAGTAATTTGTTCAGATCAGAGCCTGCCCATGGCTGCATCGATGACAGTCAGACAAACAGCACATACCAGATCGTGCTGCAAAGGCTTGGGTCACACATTCCAACCCTCAAAAATCAGTGCAAGACCCACTGGAAAGTTCGCCCGTAAGCCATTCCCTTCTCACACTCACAGCCAGGAACTGGCACTTGGGTTTGGTTTGGTTCTAGGAGAACCTGGGTTTTGCTCAGGTTCCAGACTTAGGCTGGACACAGGGAGCTGAAGTGCTGCTTTGGGTTCCAACAAGGCAAGCTCAATTGGTTCACCTCAATGACTGGTTCTACCTTGTTTAACACAATGAGCAGAACTTGGCACAAGTGAAGTCACATCTAAGAATGAGAAAGTGATCCACAGCTGCAAGGAAAAGTTTTTCAAATGTGTTTTAGGACCTGACTCCAAGTAGTGGGATGCAGGCCACTGTCAGAAGTCAGAAGTCTACTTACCTGTGACAATCCGGGCAGTAGTTCTTGGAGGACAGTTAAGCGCATGCCTCTCATTTTTACAGATTCTGTTAACTGGAGTAAAGTCCAGGTCCAAAGATTCCTGTCCTTCAGTGAAACACAGCTACAGACTTTATCTCACTAATGGGCTGAAGATGAATCCGAGATCCGTGAGTTTCAGGAAGGTCTGGATTTGAATTGTCTGTTTTCAGTACAGTCTCTTTTTTTTTTTTTACTGTAAATCCCTGTTATCTTCCAGTGGGATAAAAATCCAACTCAGTAGAACCTGTTTTCAGGTCCTACAAGTGTTTAGTACAGGGACATGAGGGATTATACCTAGGATGATCTTCGAGCTTGCAATCCTTTCTCTTGAAGTTGTTAAGATTGTAACAGGGAGATTTTAGTATGGTTTAATATTAAACATCCTCATTCAGCTAAGGCTGTTATAAGAACCTGATTTCTTGCAAATTCTTATACACTAGGGGGTGCAAACATCCTTTTAATGAGTCCAGAAATAAATGGTCTTTCCAGTACCAGAAAGGAAAGTGCCTGGTCCTGTACTAAAGCTTGCGTGGAAAATATCTAATTTTTTAAGTCATATTTGGCTCATACAAATGAATAGATAAGAGCATTGCTTTCAGTAACAGCTTTTTGATGTTTTCTGGGTTTATATATGGATCAGAGAAGATGCTAACGTAGGAGTTACATAAGAGGAGAAGTCAGACCGAGCCTACTTTGCATGCTGTTGCCTGCAGGTTTCTCGTGTCCTGTGGTGACTCAGACATTGCCATAAGCTTCGCGAAGGGACGGTCTCAACTTTTTACCCCCACATTTTCATATCGTTGTGTAACGAGCTAGTCTTCTGACTCAGGCACTGGCTGAAGTCCTTATTTCAAAGCACTTATTATTCTATTGTTACATTGAGACCTGGCTCTTGCAAGTCATGGTGTGAGGCACAGTGGGCTAAGCAAGGCAATGTTGTTTCACCTGCCTGGGCTCCATCTGACAAAGTGTTGATTTTCTCAGCTTGTGCCAACAGAGCATTTAAGCACTTGCTTAATAGGGAATGGTAGTGGTTCTGCTGAATGTGATGGGATTGCTCACATGCCTAAGCATTAATCATATGTTTACACACCCATAAAAACAATGGAGCAGTGTTGGGTACAAGCACAGAATTCCAGCCTCAGCAGCAGTAAGCCTTCAGTCCCTCTGCTTATGCATCGTTACTTACTCATGCGTCTTTACTCACAGATAAGGAACAGAGCATCTGAAGAGATATCATCCTCTCATGATAATGCATTCTCCTTTTAGGTCACAGAAATCATTCTGCAGCTACAAAGAAATGCTTATGAATGCAGGATCCTCTTGTGCAACATTTCTTCCTTTGCATTTATTCATTTGCCCATTCCTTATCTCGGTAAGGCACGATCGAAGCCAGAAAGTCCCTTCTCCTAAATCACGTACACAAATGCCTAAAATCTGAACTCGTAAATTAAGGTTGGAAAAAAATCCCATGGTTTAATGCAATTAGGCTTTTGCATCTGTCTTGCCTAGATTCCGTTTCTCCAAATGTATAGGGGTTTTGCAGATGTCTTTGCATCTCAGACACAAATGCCATCTTGTGGTTTATGGAACACTACCTAAATACCTCAGACTCTGCCTGCAACTTGGTACCATTCATACCATCAGCTTTTATTTCTGCAGAGTGTTTCGTATTACCTGCTTTTTCTTGTGTTACTTTCTATGCCACTTCATCACTACATCAAAACAAAACAAGTGGCTTAAAGCAGTTTAATGCATTATGGTATTTCTCTCTAAGGGAGAGCAGACCATTCAGAACACCATTAAGACAGAATCTGGATTGAATCTGGTGCAGCCATAAACAGTCTTAAATGAATGTTAATAGAGAAGGACAATTATTGTTGACTTCAGAATGCAAACAAGAACTTCAGACAGTGATTCCTATCAGCCCATTAGAGCTGGCTGAATTCTGCACTCTGTTTTAACAGTTGCTTAGCAATGGCAAATAAGCTGTTCTGTCTCTTATCACTAGAGGTATAGTTAGAACAATACCTATTATTGAACTGAATAGGTATGAAATTAGTTTATATTGTTCCTCTTTTTGAGATGGCACTTGGCAGTAGAGTAAGTTGTTTAAGCTTCAGGCAGAAGCAGTGGTTTTTTTCCTGGAGCTATCTGTGGAGATAAAATGAAACTGAAGCTTTGCTGTGGCTGTTTGTCTGAAAGCATCATCAAAAAAAACTTTGCTTGTATGTGTTTGTGTTTGCAGGAAGAAAGAGGTTCTTCAAATGTCGTCTCTGAGTGAATTTCCAGGGATGTGACAACACTAATGACTAGAGCCTATTCAAAAATCAAATCCAGCAACACTGATCTGTGATGCCACCTCCTCCCTCCTTCCTCCACGGGCACCTCTGATGAAGTATCTCAGCTCTGATCTGGGGAAACATACTGGAGATTAAGCCACCAAAGCCAAGATCCAGAAGGACATTTAGGCACTTGTCGTTTAGTGTTGCAACTCCTATCTTTCAGGTGTGCACCTTCCAAAACAGAGTCCACACAACTGCAGGCTGAGGGGAGACCTTATCGCCCTCTACAACTACCTGAAAGGAGGTTGTAGTGAGGTGGGGGTCGGTCTCTTCTCCCTGATAACTAGTGATAGGACAAGAGGAAACGGTCTCAAGTTTCTCCAGGGGAGGTTCAGGTTGGACGTTAGAAAGAACTTCTTCACTGTAAGAGTTCTTAAGCACTGGAACAGGCTCCCCAGGGAGGTGGTGGAGTCACCATTCCTGGAGGTGTTCAAAAAACATTTAGATCATAGAATCACAGAATCATAGAATCATTATGGTTGGAAGAGACCTCAAAGATCATCAAGTCCAACCGTATACCTGATGCCACCATGTCCACTAAACCATGTCTTGAAGTACCACATCTAAACGTTTTTTGATGTGGCGCTTCGAGACATGGTTTAGTGGGCATGGTGGCATTGGTTATATGGTTGGACTTGATGATCTTTGAGGTCTCTTCCAATCATAATGATTCTATGATTCTGTGATTCTGTGGTCTGCAGCAACATTCACACCTAGAATGCAGGGTGTGCAGCTGCCACAATAGAGAATGTTTAGCAGAGCAGTGCAGTTTAATTCCTGGCTCTGCAAGGTCTTAATTATGTCTTTCTAGTTCGGATTTATACTCACAGCTCCTGCCTTCCACAGGAATACCCCAATAACATGGCTGTAGGCTACTTTGAGGTAGATGTTTTACAAGGCAAACTGGGCTTAGATAAGGGCTGTACACCCAAGCAAAAATTTCAGATTTTAGGCCAGCTTGTCATCCTCCAAGTCTGGTGCAATAAAGTATGAATTATTTTAAGTACAGTTGAGTAATTTCAACAGAAAAAGAAGAATGTTTCTATTTTGCAATAGACTAGTTTTGTAGCTGGTACTTTGGGGCAGTGAAAGGTTCAGGTTTGAATATCTCAGGCTGGGAAAATAGTTTAACTCGTGTCTTTGTGGATTCTCAAAGCTAGAACCACTAAGCTACTCCAGAGATAACAGGCCACTGCTTACTCTTTCTCCAACTACATTTTATAGAAAACAGCAGCAACTGCTGTTGGACCTACATAACTGATCCCTATAGCTGGTTCTCAGGTCACTTACCAGGTTTAACCAGGACAGACTAACAAAGGAATCCCTGTTTCTGAAACCAGAGTGTAACACTTTCTGTTTGTGGTCTTACGCACCTGGCTTTTGAGCTTCGTGGTACTGAAGCACTTCTGTGTGCAGGCAGAAGCGGAAATTAGGTACCTTTGAAATGCCCTGCACAGGATGGAGCAAAGTGCTTTGGGTTGTTGGCATTCCGCTGGCAACACTGCAAGGAGGCCAGGAAGCAAAGGGACTCTCAGGTTGTCAGATGCAGACATACATGGGAAGACGGGGCATGTACCAGCTGAATTTGAGCAACAGCTGAACACAGGTTTTGAATCATGGAATTACAGAATGATTGAAGTTTGAAGGGACTTCTTAAGATCATCTAGTTCAACCCCTCTGCTCAAGCAGAGTCACCTGGAGCCAGTTGCCCAGGATGGTGTCTGGTTGGCTTTTGAATATCTCCACAGAGGGAGACTCATAACCTCTGTGGGCAACCTGTACGAGTATTTGATCATCCTCACAGTAAAAAAAAGTCTTCTTGTGTTCAGTTTGAATTTCATGTGGTTTAACTTGTGCCCATTGTCTCATATCCTATCACTGGGCACTACTGAGAAGAGTCTGGCTCCCCTGTCTTCATTCCTTCCCATCAGGTATTTATACGCATTGGTAAGATTCCCCCTGAGCCTTCTCTTCTCCAAGTTTAACAGTCCCAGCTGTCCCAGCCTCCCCTCATATCAAAGGTGCTCCAATGCCTTAGTCATCTTCACAGCCCTTGGCTGGAGTCCCTCCAGTAAGTCCATGTCTGTCTTGTATGGAGGTTACCCAGAACTGGACACAATTCTGATGTAGAACTGAACCTGTCGTGAAGGCAACTCTAGTTCCTGTCTGGATCTGAGCCCTTATCTTCACACTTACTTACTTTTTCAGTCCTCAGCCCTTTGGTACAGCTTCCAACAAGTGTGCAGTGTAGCAGTGATGCTTTATGGTTTGCACAGCTTTCTGTCAGAAGTAGGTTTGAAGCTACAGATTAATTATGCCAACAAGCACCCACAATCTAAGAATGATTTAGGGATTCCTGCGATGCAAATTGCTCTCATGTTCTGTGAAAGGAGCTTTGTTACCAAACTCACTGCCTTCCAAAAGGTGCCAAATGCTTCCTATTTCAGTAATAATCCATGTAACTTTCCAGTGTACTTCATGGGAAAAAAAATACTCATTTTTTGCTTGAGCTACTGGGTTCTTATAGTGCCTACAGTATTAATCAGTCATTTACACTGATTCAAATTAGCCCAGTTAATATTTTTACTAATAATTTTATTGCAATAACCAGACACAGCAAGAGCAGTTTAACCTGAGCTTAAAGCTGGAGTCACAGATGAAAGGTTTGATCACTCATTCTTACCTGAATTCCTGTCCTGCAGCTAAATAACCACTTTCAGATAACTAAATGAAAAAATTAAATTCTCAAGCAGAAATATAAAATGGAGTGGAACTACAAAATTTCCCATTAAAAGTGTAAAGAACTTCTCATGGGAGAACCAGAGCCAGGAAGATGGTCAGGCTGGAACATGGCTTTGGCTGCCCGGTCACCAAGCAGTCAGGTACTGGAGGGAGCAGTCCAGGGGTCAGGCAACAGTGGGGTCATCTCCCCACTTCTCCGGGTGTTGAGGGGGACTTCGAAGCAAAATGGGCTGTTAGGGGTACGTGATGGGGTCCCAGGAACCTGGAACATCAGTGGGGTTGCCAGGGGCTGTGAAAGCTGGGCTGACCAGAAATAAGCTATGGTCTTGGCGGAGGGAAAGAAAGGACAGAGCACCTGCCAGTCAGACCTTCTTGAAACAAGAGCATCATAAGCATTTCTACCCCAGCTTCATGCACAAAACCTCAGCTGACCCATACACAGTATCAGGGGTATCAACATCCTTTCCAAACTTCTACAGTGCAGGTTTGCAAGACCTGCAGTTGGAAAAATAATGAGAACTGAAATGATCAGAAGAACAGTCAACAAAGTATTTCAAAATAAATGCTATAGTAAAGTAGATAAACAAGGTTGTCCTAATCACATTTAAGCATTTAAGTCAATAACAGACTTTTTTCTTTTTTTTTTTTGTTTTTGTTTCTGTTTTAAAAGGATGCCACCACGGAAATCCCAATGTACCACAGAATTTGTCATGGTGCGTGCAGAAGCCAAGTGAGGCTAGCCCAGATTTGATGCTGGTTGTAAATATAATTAGAAAAAAAGCCAGTGTCAGCAGTCTGATATTCAGGAGAAACTCTATAAGAACAAATCTCTGGAACAAGATAAAAACAAACAACAGATTTTTTTTTTCAGGTGTGCACAAGGTTATAAATTATAACTCACTGGTTCTAACACCATGACTGCAGCATACAGAGGCACTTGGGCAGGCGTAGTCCTTGCCACATAGTACTTATAGGCTACACTTTGAAAATACTGAAATGACTGGAATGATATGTGAACCCTATAGCAATCCCATATCTGCAATTGCCACAAAACAGCTCTCAGAAGAGCCAGACTTGGCACGTCTGGCTGGTGTGAAAGGGCTGCAGAGAGATGCCAGTTTTCTCTCATGGGGAAGCCTGTGTGTGCTATAAAATGAGATGTGGGCTTCCCAGTGGTGAAGAGTGATGGGGTAGATAGTATTTGTGATGGATTAAATAAAGAGACAATATTTCAGATGTTTGAGCATGACTGTAACTAAACACTGGGGTTTGACCCATCACATAATCCTGGGCCCTGAATAATGCCAAGAAGGTCACCTAAGGCTACAAATGAATCTGTCCCTAAATGCAGATAGATGCTCCAAATCCACCTCTTGCCTTCTGTTGTGAAAACTCTTGACCAAAACTGTAATCTCACTAATACTCACTCTTGAGGCTTGCAAACTAGATTATGGCTTTAAAATACCAGGCTTCCTGGTATCTCTCTCAAATCCTACACCATCTCTGTTGTTGTCTCACATCCCTGAAGGGATTAACAACATTTCCCAGGTTTCAAATATAGATATTTCTTTCCAGAGCTGTCTGCTTTGCCTAGCATGAGCAATGTTGTTTTCGTTTAAATAGCTCTACCCACATCACTCTGTTTTTAAAGCTATGACAATTGTTGTCATACCACAAGCGTCTAATGGCAGGACCTAAAGTTCTGGGCCTAATAGCTGTCATCTTCTGCAACCCAACTGAAAATTTTGATGCAATCCCCTCACTTATAGCAGCCAAGTCTCTGGCACACAGAAATTGTGTGTCTCAAATCCAGCGTAGGATCCTATTTATATTCAAGTATATCCAATATAGGAAATAGATCTTTTAAAAAACAAAACAAAAACCAAGCATGGAATCCTGCCCACACTGAAGTCAGTAACAATTTTGCACTCCATTTTCCTGGACTGGGGTTTCACACGGAGGATTTCGCTGCCTACTTTCACCTCTAAAATTGTCTGCAAATGTTTCACATTTTATAATAGATTTTTATTAATTTTTCAAATATTACCTTCTGTTTCATGAGCTCTTAAACAAAAAATTCTTGAAGGAGGAGGAAGGTTTGCGTCACCCACCAGCACAGAGTGAATAGGAATCTCATGCAACTTTCAAGAGTGAATAAACTCCAAGAGCTTGCCATGGAGTAATTCCAGCCTGCAATTCGTCCCCCTGCTTTCTGATCTCTGGCTTTATGCTACTGCTGGCTGCTGGAATTTGAGGTTAAAAAAAAAAAAAAAACCAAAACAAAACAGGAAAAAAGCTGTCTGTATGCAAACTACTGTCAACTCCACAAACAGATATTTTTCTCCTTTAATGTGTTATGTGTAGTTCTCTCAGGTGTTAATTAAAACAGCAGCGCAAGCTTCCAGTAAGTTTTGTGGAGATTTAAAAGATATTTTTTTAAAAAGATGAGGGCGTCTCTTTGAATCAGTCCGGCTATTACAATGCACTATTAGCAGAAGGTTTTTTCCTTATCTTTTTACAAGAGAAATATTACAAACAACATACTTTGCAATTTGAGTTCCTATCGGAAGGCAAAAGTGAATACCAAAATTTCCTAACAACTAAGCACCACATATACCATGATTACAAGCTATATTACTGTTTCCCATACTCTGACGTCTGAGCTTGGCCTTATCCAATTTCCCCATCAATCACTGCACACTACTCTTTGGTATCATGTCATCATATTTCCATAATCATTAATCATGTTACCCAATAAATCCTTGAGCAATTATTTAAGCTGCTCTTTTAACAGCTGTCCACTTCGCATATTGCCACCTTGGCTGCTCATTTACCAGCGTGCCTTTGATCTGGGAACTGTTCAATCAGATCAATAACATGTAAGGAAAATGCAAATGGTTTGAAACAAGAGAAATTCTTTCATGTGGAATATTCACATTTGGAACAAGCCTTTCAACTCTGCAGCAGAAGCTTTTCTTTATGGTGATAAAGTTCTTTATAACGATTTAACAAATTACAGCTAGGTAACGGCAA
This sequence comes from Cariama cristata, assembly GCF_000690535.1. Taxonomy (NCBI): domain Eukaryota; kingdom Metazoa; phylum Chordata; class Aves; order Cariamiformes; family Cariamidae; genus Cariama; species Cariama cristata. Next base: position 15,922 of record NW_009603857.1, read on the forward strand.
GGCATATTGCATTTGGCAGCACAGTAAGTGGTGGGTGTGAGGAGGAGCTGGGAGCTCCCAGTCACACATGCACTGGCAAGCCCCCTCCTTCCCGGTGACCTAGGAGATGAGATGCCAGACTTTTCCCTGTGGGAGACAGATGTGGTGAGAGACAAAGGCCATTTGCAATTTCAGGCCCGTGGGAAACTGCCTCATTTATCCCTGTGCCTTCCCAGCGGTCTCAGACATGCCTTCCCCATCCCTTTGCAGGTCCTGGTGCACCCTGCAGACTC
>NW_009603857.1:16224-57192 GCF_000690535.1 Cariama cristata
CCATCAAGCTCTCCTGCTCCCTTTCCTGCTCTCCTGTGCGTTGCTATCACAGGACCACTGACTTTGGGGGATCATTTTTGTTGGTCTGGTTTTGATGATAGGTTTTGTCATGTGTGAGAGGCCCTCTTTGGCTTCAGGCAGATGTACAGCTCCCATCTGTCTGTCAAGAAGGTGCATGAGGAATAGGCAAGATTACTAAATACAGTTTACTATCTGCAATGACTAAACGCCAAATGCAGATATAAATTGTAGTGCATTTGCAAAGCTGATTAATTAAAAAAACCCTAACACCGCAGACAAATCGTCCAGTTTCAAATGTTACTTTATCAGCATCATCTTGCTCTTCCTAGACTGAGGGCAGATTATCATCAAGTATTTTTCAGTCTCATTTAGTGAAGCTTTCTTAAGCATTTTAGTACTTTGAAACAATATTTTTTCTGCAGCCATGTTTTCTAATGGCACCAACTCTCTTATTCACAATATACCATGGTGTTGTATGAATTTCCCCATAAAGAAGACAAAAAGGGAAGAAGAAAAAGTAATATACATCTTTATAAATTATTATATTCCATGCTTTGTTTGTTGAAGTGAAGGCTGTGTGATAAATGATGCCGCATGGCTGTGCAGTTCATCATTTTACCACAAACCTGTACAGCTAACATTTGTATTGCAATACCACCCCCGGGGCCTCCAGTGGGGCAGCCCCCTGTGCTAAATGCCGTACACATATAATGAGTGACAGGCCATTCCTCAAAGACCTTATGAGCTAGCGCCAAGAGATTCCTACTAATCAAAGATGTCTCTTTTCTCCAAACAAATGAACAGCACATTTTGTTTCTGTGATGCTTGTAGCCACAGGTAGGCTGGGGGGTGGGAGGAGGACCATTTTTATGATGCCATAGGTAGAGGCTGAAGAAAGAAGTTTGTCGTCATGAGAGACAGAAAGGATACAGTGGAGAGCACTGGAAGAATCTGGAAATACCCAAAAGCGATCTTCCTGTGGTATATGTGGAATATAGATCTTCGTGGCGCAGCAGTATAGTTTTACTGGCCTTCATTCAGGATAACTTATATGCTTCTTGCATGTCTTTACCACTTATCAATAATTTAGTAAAACCTGCTGATAAATACATGGTATATGTAGAGAGGTACAGGGTCAAATACACCACATGTGAACAGGTGTTCAGTGAACGAGTACAACTCATTCTTTTAATATAAATAGTTACTAGAATATAATTTCTGCAAGAGTTATGAAAATATATATCTATGTAACAATTGCATTGACTAGTTAATGTAAGGATATAATACTTGATCTCAACTTCAACATTTTACTTGAAAAGGTTGGCCAAATCTGATGCAATTTGGTACTTTTGTCTTGACAAGGTACATTATAACCTACTCTGGAAAGAATGGAAGAATTTGGAAGAATGTTAAAAGGTTCTTGTTACATGTAATTTATACTTCCAGTTGAAATCCAGGCCATCTTCCTTTCAAGGCAATGTGAACACTGTCATTGAGTTCAAAATGGGTAATGTAACCTCCAAACAGAATATTACAGAGTGGTTAAGCAAGTGACAGAGACAAAAAGGTGAGCTGAAAATTGACTAGTGTAATCAGACAGTCCTTTGGGGGATACACTACAGATTTTCTGTCAGTCACACCTTGAAGTACAGCTCTGTGATGAGAAAACCATCCTAATTCCAAGGATTTTGCACTTAAGACATGCACAATAAACCTGTAGGCATAAGAAGATGCACGCATTACAACAGCATTACAACGTGTCATGAGCTGGCATAATAAATGGCATTGTTCCTTTGGCTTTCGCAGCTTCCATGAAGCTACCATGACTTCATGTGAGCAATGAGAATTTCTGCCACTAAGATAGTGTCCATTGCATGGTCGTGAACAGTACTGGGTACAGCCAAGTTATGAGATCTGATAACAAATGATAATGTGGAATTTTGGCGTAAGAAGCTGGCTGACCACAAGTAGGGAGCCATTTAGGAGTTTAAACGTGGGTGTCTAGTGCCACTTTAAAATGCTTTAGGATTTCACAAGATGATGGCCAATATGACTCAGGTGATCTATATCCTTTTTGAAAGGATGCAAAGGAAGAACAGGTGATATCTCTTAGCTCATCTGACTACAATAGCACCAACAGCTGCTACTAGGAACCCAAAACTTGCTGCCAACCTCTCATGCAGAAGAAAGAAAAATGTTTCTAAGTGCTAAGAAGCAGCAGCTCAGCAAAAGCATGCAAACATGAGTGGTGGAAATTATATATAGGAGGAATATTTAAGTTGAAAAAACCAAGATTGGGAGTAGGAGGAAATAAGAGAGGTGGCTTGGGGGAGGAAGGAATAGTGTGGAGCAGATGCTCCTTTTTTGGTATGTATAATGCTACCACTACAAAATCTGCTTCAGAGGGATGTGGCCTGGCATGGACAGGGAGCTGCTGCTGTTCCTGCTGCTGATAGCAATGGCTAGCAGATAAAGTGTGGTGAGGGGGCACAGTCCAAGGAAAGGAAGCAGCGGCAGGAATTGAGATATGACTGGAGAATGAGAAATAAGAGGTTTAAGTCCGTCCCATTTTGTACAGATTGCAGTGGGAGCATGGTGTTTTCTGATGATATGAGCCAGTACTCAACAGTCTTGCCTGATGGACATCAGCCCATGCTCCTGAGGAAAAAAACAGCTCGACCTTCCTCCTGCGTTTATTCCTATGATTCGTATTCACTTTTATCTGTTCTCTTCATTACTTTCCAGCCAGGTGACAGTAAAATGAAGGTGGCTGACACTCTTTTAAATAGTTTTTAAACTGAGATCCCGTCCTTTAATTTTGTTGGTTTTAAGAAACAGGATTTACATATTGATTTGGACAGAGATGCTCCAACACCATACTACAGGACTTCCGTGATTCGTACCGATGGCTTACAGCCTTACTAAGAAGGAAAGCAACCAACCATGCTAATAACAGCAAGCATCCAGCACCACAAAATATTACCTGAGACTTGTACTTTAATTCCAACTGTATCACCACTAAGCTCTTTAAAGGCTACTGCAATATCCAAAATACCATAAAAATCTTTTGACTCTGTTTTGCTTAAAAACAGTAAATCCTTTGTACTACTGTGACAGCTGCCTATGAGCTAGAAAAATTTTAAGTCAGTTTAGCGCAGGGAGATCAGATACAATAATTAACAATTTTACCAGAGTATGTCAGAGACTAAGAAATGAGAGTGAAATCCTGATCCGAGTGAAACCAATATTCTCAGGGACTTAACGGGTCAGCTCTTCACTCTCTTAAGTTTTGTATGATCTGAATAAATAATTTTTAATATGATTGCATAAATCATATAATTGTATTGGTCTCTTGGCAAAATGTATTTGTTTCTACGAATAGCTCTTATAAGAGCATGTCAAGAGGAAATGTTCCAAAGAACATGCACAATTGTTCTACAACAAAAAACGTATTATAATGTCCCATTTCCTATTAAGCAACTCTAAAATATTTTACCTCCTTTGTATTTTTTATTTGTTTGTTTGTTTTGCAATTAATTTAGTTTCCAAATGTTATTTGAAACTGATCCCAGGACTTCAACTTTGTACAGATAGTCACTTGCTGTGGCTGGATCTTATTTAACCTGGTGAGAATCTTTCAAAGAGCTGGCTCCTACCAGGGATCCCAGTAGTATGGGCATCACTGTCGATGCCCTACAGTCTGGGATGATTTAGGCTAGCATTTCTACTCCTGGCTCAGATTTTCCCCAATGGCTTATCTTCTTAAGTTCTTCTGAGGTGCAGCTCACCCAGATGCTTGGTTTCCATTTGTGGTTCATACTTGCGACTAATATGAAATGAGTTTATTTCTTAAAAACTGGCTTGCACTGTGGGATGTTAATATCTCTTCTTCTGGCATTGCTGGTTCTAAGCAATACACGAAGGCTGCCACCCAAAACCAGAGTAAAAGTAGTGGGGAAGCGAAAGGGTGCAGCTATGAGAAACTAGCCAGAATTAATCCTTCTGGAAGTGTCCCAATAACAGTAACTCCCCACTCACGGATGTATCTCATCCCACCAGGAAAAAAATAAAAGTGGGCAGCAAAGCACTCTTAGGGCTCAAACGCAAGTAGACAGATGGGGCTGCAGTGTAAATACAGACAAACTGACAAGACATAAAACTACTTTAGAAATAACTTCCAGCAGCAAAAGTCTACCAGCAGGGAAAGATCATTTGTAAGGTTTGTTTAGAACAAGGCAAGACTAAACACTGTGTGCAGTCCCATGGCTTCCTGAGACAGAAAAGGTTTTCCACAGGCCACCAACTCCTCCTTCGGGAAACACGGGCAAGGTATTTCAGAAGTCCTGTCTAAACACACGCAGTGAAGGATGTAGAAAGTAATACAATAATGTATTGAGTCAAAAGTGGGTAGTAACAGGGAAGTTTAATCATCTTCCTCAGCAATGGTATACATAAATAAGTAAATAAAAGGGGTCTTGGAGAGATCACACATGCTGAGAACTGCAAAAGCAAACTGGCTTCTTTAACTGATCTCTGCCAAGTGGATGGCACTTTACTTCTATGGTTTTGCTTCATATTCTGCTACCAATTCTCATGGAATTAGAAACTCTCTTCTTCAACAGCCATCTCCTTTGGAAAAGAGTTTCCCTTCCTCCCCACCGCAGTTTCTGTATGCCCAGGGACGAAACCTCCCCACGTTACCCTGCTGTGGCAGAATACTGGTTGGGAAAAGGTGACTTTGAGTGCCTGAACACAAATGACTACCGGGCTTTTCCTCAAACCAGTAACCCTGGGAAGCTGTGTCTGTCACTGGAGTAGGCAGCAGAAAGCTTTCATGGCCCCTCCATGGCTATGCGTCTGTGAGAATGATGCGCTCTCCACCGCAGATCTCCACCTCCAGCCGCGAGATGCCAGCTCTCACAGGTCCCCACTATTCGGAGAGGCTGCCCGTGCACCAGGGCCCCTCTCGTGCAGCACACCAGGGCAGGGAGGGCACCTGAGCGCTTCAGCACATATAGGCGTTCAATTTGAGGGACAAAGCTGGTATTTGGTTTTGAGATAGTAGCGACTACCTTACACTCATACCTTGTGTCATCCTTTGTGTTGCAGAAGATGTAGTTAAATCACAGATAAAGTGGGATGTCTATCTGGTGTGTGCCAACACTCAAATAACACTCAGAGCAAGCTCTGCTGTGCAGTGTAAATAGCCATGGCCTTAATTTTTTAATCCCTCATCTGTGGTCCCCAGTACACAAGGTATGTCACATGGATTATTATATTTTCCATTCCGTGCTCAGCCAATTTCAGCTCATTTTTGTTCCTGGAGATCTCTAGGTTGCATCTTACATGTTTAAAATAAATACGCCATCCATAATTGGATCCTAACCAGACAACACTAAACAGTCATTTTTTTCATTGGGATTCAAGATTTATTTCTAATACGAGTGGAAGGCTCTTCTATATGCTTTAGCCGATAATTAATAGAAGGTATAGGACTATTCAGGGTCTCATGACTCAGACTCCACTTTCTGTGTGAACTGTAGACATATTATAAATATGTAACAAACCTTACCAAGAAAAATAACTTTAATTTACACCGTAACCCAACTGGAGAAGATACACATAGGCAATGCCAAGAAAATGTTCGGAAAAAATAGCCCTTCAATAACTTCCCATTTATCATTTGCTTAGTCACATTAAAAAAATCTGAAATCTGTAATATCTTTTCCTTTAGTTGAAGTGCTGAATTTTTCTGAAAGGCTGTATTTTGATTCAGGTTGGCAAAACTATTGTATTGTTGGTCATTTGCTTTACAGTGGCCTCGTGTTTGAGGATATAAATTCAAATATGAATAAAACAATTACCTGGGCTGAGATATAGCAGATTTGCAACCTATTCTCATTGACTATTTCTACTTTTCTCGTTGACTGATAAAAATGGACCATCCAGCTTCATGCTCTGCTTATTTGCACCAATGCAAAGCTACACAAGTTGCATTTACAAATTTTCTGAGCATGCTGTGAGTGGTAAAATATCCTTTAACTTGTTTTTTTCCCCTTCTCTTTTACAGCCAACTTCTTGCATTCGTTTAAAAACCAAAACAAAACAGGAATTATGTTTCTGGTCATGACATTTCATTAAATTAACATTATCTACTATACAAGAATAAGAAGATGACATTACATACTGTGCTATTTAATTAGCCATCTAATGGCTTTACTGACCTGCTGTATTTCTTCTTTCCAGCCTGTTTTATAATGTTTTGCAGGAATTTTTCTCTATTTCTGCTTTCTATTTATTTCATGTATGAATAGACTTCCTTACACAAGAACCTGCCAGCTTTCTCTTTGGATGGTACCATCCCACCTTCATGCAGTTCCACAGGAAAAGAGATGGGGCTGGGTTGCATCAAGAATACCTTGTGCTCAGATATCCCTTAGTAACTCAGACTGTCCTGTTTACTAGACATTCTCTTCTATGGCTATAAAAGTCTTTTCATTTCCTTATCTGGACATGGGCTTTGGTTATTCCCTCCTATATGCATCTTAACTCAGCTGAGAGAAAGAGGCCTAGGGAGACTGGGGAAATAAAAACTTAAGAAATAGTCTGAGGAAAGCATCTGAGCTGGAGCAGTGCAGAGGCGTGGTGGGTGGCAGAGGGGGAGTTAGGACGTACTCCATAGAGGATACCCACCTTCAGCCAGAACCCAGAACAGGATTCCCGTGGAGCACTCGGTGCTACAGAAAGAGGCTGAGGCTCCCTTTTCCACGCGTGGTCACTGCAGTCCGAGGGACCAAAGTAACCATTTTGTGGTGTGTGGCAGTTTCTCCTTTCGCTCTGCAGACCCGCACTCTCAGTGCTCTTCCTGCAGAAATCCACTCTGCAACGGATGAGAAGGGGCCGGTTGTCGTACTACCTGCTGGCTGCGCGCTGTGCTATAGGGGAGGGATCCTTTCCCGCCTATTCATGTCTTAGACCTCTGTGAGGAACATATTCCAGCATGGAGGCCAGCAGAAGAATCTGATATGTCTCATGACAGAAAGAGAGGAAAGATTTTCCCAACACATGGGTCAGTCATGCCATCACCAAACAAATACCGACATATGGGATGGGGGAGAATATGTTACATTTTTTTGTTTGGTTTTGGAAACTTGCCAGGATAACTATTTAATTCTATCTCCCAATGCTTTTATCCCTCCCTTTTAAGTAAGTTTTATTAGAAGACAGAGTAATTTCAAGTGACTTTTCCTCTTGTTTTGTTTGCTTGTTTCTAAGCGTTCGAAATTTTGGATGAAAACAGATGGCCAAAAGACAAAAAAAGCAATAGATTAGCATGCCATTTACCCTCCAAACAACTTAAAAAATTCCCTTGTGCAAAGTTAAGAAGAAGAGGGAACTAGACAAGTAGAAAGACTTCAGGATTTTTCTTTTGCTTTTCCCAATGCCGAGTCAGAGGAATAAAAGAAGATATTTGTGAAAAGCCACCATGGACTGAGCCTGCAGTCTAATAAACAACAATAACCTTTTTCTTGACACTAATTCCTTTATTATATTTTTAGAAGAATTTAAAAGCCACTTATTTTTGAAAACTATGATTTCAGGAAAAAGTGTAATTTTCACATTTCCTCTGATGTGTTGTATGCCCTGCTGTGTTATGACATTTCAAGTTTCATCAAGTCACATTAATTTACATTCTCACATGTTTTCTCAGTGGAACCTGCTCTTTGGGTCAATTTTCATTCATTGCTTGATCACTTTAATGTATTTGTATTACTGAATACTTGGGCCATACTAACTGATCCTTCCATACCCCATGCTTGCAATTCATTAGCAATCATTTCTCTTCTCTGCACGAAGAAAAGAAAAAAGAAATGAGAAAGAGAGAAAATGAGAGAAAGACAAAGACCTGGAAAGAAAGTGAACAGAAATTTAGTACACAGCCTGGGATGCAGCCTGTTCTGTTGCTCAGGATTTGGTTGTATTAGGAAATTTTCTCTGGTGTGACCAACCTGGATTGGTGATCCAGTAGAAGAAGCCTGTGTAATAAATGCATTTAACTGGTTACAAGTCACCTTTTATTTCAACCTTCTTAACTTTCGTAAGTGTGTTCAAAGCAGTACACGTAGGTCTGTTTGTTAGAGGTTTGTGTTGGTGTTAGGTAAAGCAGTTTGTGGATCCCATCAGTGCAGAAAGCCGACGAATTTTCCAGGCTCATGCGATGCTGATGTGAGGGAGGCCTGGGCACCAAGTTCCATTTGTGGGCTTGTTCCTCACAGCACATTTTCGGTTGCCCATGCCTCAGCTTGAGCTTGAGAAGAGGCCCAAATTCCCAGAGTCCCTTAAATTCAGTTTGTTCAGAGTGGCCAGCACAGCTGATGTACAATACTGCCATTCTTCATCTCCTGACATAGATAAAGGTCAAACGATAAAACATTAAGCAAAGGAAACAGCCAATTTTGTCTACCCTTTCCCTATATTTATTAAATTAATGACTGAATGAACCATGGTGTTTCCCCGCCTCTCACCACCCTCTGCTTGAAAGCGACATATGAATACAAAATGAGCAATCAGGCACTCGGAAAGCTTTGCAACCTCTCAGTAAACTCCCATTCCCTCCTCAATATAAGGATGCTTGATCTTCTCTGGTACTGCTCTCAAGCCCTTACTGCATGACATGATGAAAATAGGTAAAATGGGCTCTGACGCACTGTGTAGGCAGCTGCTAATCACCCAGCACAGAAACCTGCAGCAAGGGTTTCAATGACGTGCAAGATGAGAGTTTTTTCAGCCGTGGTGTAGCCAAACATGGTGAGGGTTGCAAGCCTCAGGCTTTGGGTGGAAGGGAGCAACCTGCACTTAAAAAAATCGTGTTGCCTGCAGCTCTCCATCAGGGAGGAGTCACACACATGTCTGAGATGATCATGCATCCTAATAAGTCCTCTCTGCTGTTAACACACTCCCTTGACTTACCCCATATTGAGATCCTGCCTGTAACACCATCTTTCTGAGTTTGCAGCCAAACCATGGTATCCACAGGGAAGTGGAGCCTGCAGCAATACAGCAGGTTGCAGCTTGGATTCCCCCACCTGTATCTGTGTGGATACACACCTACTTAGAGTCCAGCTGTTGACTAATCTCAGACTATCTAATTCTGTCTCCTGTCCTAAAAGCAGCTCCACCAGTGGAAGGAGACAAGGCTGGGGGTGAGGAATTGTCCAAGACAAACATTTCTGGCATTTCTGTTGCATTGTCATTAAGCTGTTTGGAGCAATCGGGCCACACAGTACTTTAGTGACAGCTGGGTTTCAATTCAAACCTCTTCTCCAATATCTGACGACTCTGGGGGAGCTGCCATGAAGGTCAAACACTGGAAAAACTCTAAGGACAGAGAGGAGACTCCCAAATGTGACCACAGCCACAGACAGCCCAGCCTGCCCATTGCAACATCCTCCTATCCCTGAATGAGTAGGAGAATGATGCTAAAGCTTCCTGTGGAAGGTTGAATGGAGCAGCCTGATGTATCAACGCCTTGGGAAAAGGGGGGCAAGGGAGGCTTATGCCAGCCTGTATATCATTGATGGCAAGTGAGCCGGTGCCACGTGCACAGTAGGAGAGTGACCCGCACAGATATGACAGAATGTCTGTTATCCACTGGTGACAGACTGGAATGTAATCTGTGTGTTTACGTTCAGAGATTAAAAACAACAGGCTCCAACAGGCTGTGCTGTCCTGCGATGGAGAACAGAGAAGGATGCTTATGTAAAATGGCCTGGCAGCAGTGCACAGGAGGTACAAGCAGACTTATTTTCTCCCGCGGGCAGCACAGAAAGGGATTACGGTTGGGGGGGAGGGCAGCAGGAACAGGGAGAGAGAAATTAGGAGTCCAGATGTCTACTCTTCATATACAGTTTCCAAGGGCTTTGGAAATAAAATAGAAAAAAACCTGCTGTGCTGCAAAGTCAGAGGAGTGTGCAAGGAGTCTGTATTTACTCAAGACTGAGGCTGCGTTACACGACCTTAAGCAAAACTAACCAGCTGGACTGAGGCTCCTCAGTCTTCTCAAGCACCTGTGAACCTGAGAGGCACATTGTGCAGAGCTAAAAGTCAGTCCCTCCTTGCCACTGGGATGCAACTATCTAAATGTCTTGGTCTCTCTTAAGGGATCTTGGAGTGTAGGGTGGGGGAACTGTAAGGGAAGCGGGGGCTGGTGCAATCCCCTCATTCATGGCTTTGGCAGCTACAGTCCATATTAACTCTGCTTCAGAAATAAGTGGCCATAGAATAATTCAGCCCATTCTGGAGCCTAAGTGCAAAAAGCAGCAAGTTTAGGTTGACCACAATATAGTTAAACAGAATTTAAATAGTATTGTAAATAGTATTCAGGCTTAATTAGGGCAGCGAGAGGGAATGCCAAAATGCCAGAGGCTGCCTTACCTTACCCCTTGGAGGAATACGATTCCTGACACTAGCAGACTAGAAGAAAGAAATAGTTTAGAAGCCCTGATGCCTTTAAACACCAGGTGCAGCATGATCAATGTCTTACCTAAACCACGACTGACCTTTTAGCTCCTTTTTGTGTCTTTTCTCACAGGAGGTACCAGTCATCTCTGCCGTGATGAAAATAGAAAAGTTGCCATCTGCATGCACCCAAAGGTTTATGAACTAAGAGCATAAGAAACAAAAATAAGTGGCACTCTTCTTGCTATCACTTCCCTCCTCCCTTCTTGAAGCCACTTTCTGTATCCTTAAAGATGCTGTCCTACTGGTGGTAAGCAGTGAGGTGGGAGCCCATCACAGGAAAATGTGCCAAAGTTTTCTATTTTACTCACTGCCAGATGACAGCAGGACATCATCCCTAGCCAGTCATCACAGGAAAGTTACTTTTTAAGTGATGTGCACTGCACAGTATATGGAGACTGAGATCAGTGGAGGACAATAGAAATCTAAATTGATGGTACACTAATAATTGTTGGCATTAACTAATCAGATGGGATTTTAAAGTTCACACTGTGAACATTGATATTTTCTGTGTGATGGGAAGACAGTTTGAACTGATATTTTTTTCTATTAATAGGTGTTTGAAAGACTGTTAGAAGAAATTATTGCTGTGGTAATCAGAGCTCTCTGTGTGAAATCGCTTCATAGGCTCTGAGTTTCATAAAGCAGGAGGTAGTCTGTATCGAAAATAGTATGAGCCTTTCCATGGTTACCTAATAACAACGTGAAAGTTATCTTTGCTTTAAATCATCTTTTAATTCATTCACCAATATGCTGTTTTCATTATAATCTCTGGAAGACAGGCAGGGCCCAGGGCAAAGCCACTGAAGAAATTTTGGGAGTTATCTGCAGAGGGGTTTCTGCCACCCTGGGCTGATGGGCAATAACTCTGCCATACTTGCCTAAGCCCCTCCGCAGACGTCTCCAGGCAGTACTCTGCACGGATGGAGCGTCACATACGGACTATCCCGGTCTCTGCCGAGGGGAACAGGAACAAAGGATGCCAGCCCTGTGTGTTTCCGATAAAACTGGTAGATGCCACTGACTTATGTGCTGGCAGCCCTGATGGACCCTGCCTCAACACTGAAGTGGGTGCAGTTATGTTTGTTTAAGCAAACACTGTCACGTTTCTCTTCTCACTAATGAAGGTCAAACCATATCAGATTTAATGGAATCTTTAGACTACAGTGCACGTTGGGTTAGACATTTCTCTGTGTTTGCACAGGTGTTCAATGCATCAACTAGGGTGTATGGAAGAGCCCTGCCAGTTCTTACAAATATAAACATGTTGGTTTAGTAAAGATGAGAAAGTTCTTAGAAACATAGAATCATAGGGTCATTTAGGTTGGAAAAGGTCATGACTCAAGGTCATTGAGTCCAGCTGTTAACCTAACACTACCAGGTCCGTTTCCTGAGCATGCACCAATTCTGTGATTAGTGCACATAATTTAGCATCAGGTGGCTACACACAATGGCTTCTAGCTCACACTTGGACTGAGGAAAAATTATTCCCATTGCCCAGAGTGGAGCTGAGCCCAATACTGTAACTTGTACTGGTGTTCAACTGGTTTGCTAGCTGCTGCATGTGAAATCCAAACCAACCTTCCTTTTGCCGAAGAATTATATTTATAACATAATACAACTACAATATTATGCAAGGGGGAGTCTGGAAATATCAGAATAGATCTTCAGTCAGGAAAAAAAAAAAAACTGTTAACACCTTCTGGTACGCCTTCCCAGCAGCCTGCTACAGGGGCGAGCAGGTTCACCCCCCACTTCAAATCAAATCCTTTTGTTTTCTCCTTGTGTTCCCCACTCTCCTTTCTGCCTTTACATTATGATCAATACAGTCTAAGCTTAGGGAATATTATCAGAGCCATGAGTGCAACCTCTAACATTATAATCCATAGGGTTGCTGGGAGCATTAGAACATCCAGGATAAATTAATTCAGTGTAAGTAAAAGCTTTGAAGCTAGGAGCATCACCAGGCTTTTGAAGCTTAAGCCCTGTTTAGATTACTTGATTAAAGTAGGTCCAAAGCTTCACCAGTCAATATATTTTGCTTAGGAGCAGTGTTGATACAGAAGCATATTTAATTGGATCTGCAGTACCCCGCCCAGAAGATGGTCCTTTAGAGCAAAATGAGATAACGTGAATGGAGGGGAAAGGGGCAAAACCATTGCCATATTTTTGTTCGTGCCTGCAGAGATTACTTGCAGCGGTTATACAGAATAGCCTGTGTAAAGGAAAAGGGAGCAGGGAGATGACAAGCAAATTGTAGGCTTGGAAAAGAAGTAACTTCATCTTCTATTAGTTTAAAATTGTACAAAATGACCAAATGTAAGCAGATGTACCTACAGATGTGCATTATTAAAAGGACAGCCCGGCTCTTCGGCCAAATTAAGTTTTGTCACCAGCTTCAGTGGAACCAGGACTGATGGTCTGGTTACCTGGATGGCAGCATCTCTGACAAGATTACCAACATCATACTTGTGTGCCTGTATTGAGAAAAAGACAGTTATTTGTACTAAAATTAAGAAAACTTTAGCCTGACCATTAGATCATAGTTGAGTAATGCCAAAAATACAATCATCTCATCATTTTTTTTCTCACCTGAGAATATGAATATGCAACAGGTACAACAGGTAATGGACGAGAGCACAGGCTTAGTTTTTCTCCTCTTGCTTCACCTCCAGCATTAGTTATACCTGTTTGGTTATTCACAGATAAAGTTTCCTTCAAGTGAGGGGCAGGGCAAAGGAGGGGATCAAACCACATCAAAGAGCACCCACACAAGTGCTTTGCTTTCTTCAGTAAAGAGAATAATTATGTCAGTAGAGTACAGATGAAGTTAGTGGTGCCATTGACAGAATTGTGGCCAACCTTTTGGTTAAGGGCTGCTGGAGCCTTGCTTACACGGGGAACAGTTTGGCAAGAAGTGCATGAGGTCCTAGGTCCAGCAGACAGCGGAGCTTTCCCACTCTCAGCTGCACAGCAGCTCTGCACCGTGCAGACAGGAGGTGACCTCCAGCAATGAGCTGCTCCAGCAGGAGAGAAGCCGTGCCTGCACGAGGTATGCCGTCAGGGCTGCGGGGAATGCAAAACCCCGGCTTTGATACCAGCACTGATGATTAGAAACAAGGCTGTTTGCATCCCCATGAAAAACATAATCCATTTAGATTTCTAATTGGACTTGATTAGACATTTAGACAACTTTTTTGCAGTAGCAATTTAAATGAATTACTTACATTTGCCAGCCTACTGAATAGATTAGACGAGCAAATGGTGTGCTTTCTTCATGGCACAGCCTGCCACACCTGCGATGCCTAAGAGTCCTGTAGCTCTTCAGGGAGCACCAGGAGGCTGGACTCCACCTCAATGCCAGCGAACCATGAAGGCAAGCTGCTCCCCAAGAGCCAGGGACTCTCCAGCCAGGGCCCAGCCCCACAGCACCTGAGCACAGTGAGCAGGGCAGACCTGGAGACAGTAGCCAGGTCCTACCAAGAATCCAGAGCTCATCAGGCAACTTTGTGCTTAAAAGGCAGCTCTGAAATCAAGCTGGGAAGACAAACAGCTGGTCAGAGTCAGGTTCAGTGATGGTAACCAGGGTTGGATACAGCCCAGCGATTGCTGGGCAGGTCCACAGTGACAAGGCAAGTCTGGGGTCAAGTTGCGAGGTCAGTCTGCTGGTCAGGGTCTGGATAAACAGGGTCCATGGCCAGGCACAGGCATGGCTGTGCCTGAGCTGGAGATCGGTACTCCTAGAGCATAGCTTCGGCAGACTGATGGCCCAGGGCTGAGCTGAAATGGGGCTCCTGGGTCCATGAGCAGGGGTGTAGGTGGAGACCCCAGATGAGGCTGGTCAGGGCCATTAAGGCCTATTAGTGCCCTGACATTAAATCTGATTGTATAAAAGACAAACGTTTGCTTTTTCATTCCAGCAAGAACCTCAGTTTGGAGCTAATGTTTGCTCATATCATGATAGTAAACAGTTCACGTGCAGGAAAAGCTCACAAAGACAATGAAATGAGCGTGCTAGGATACTTTTATGTCTAAAAAGGATTTTCCTCTGGAGCATCCACCCCTGCACTGAAAATTTAGAGTATAGCACAGGGTGGGTTATCTTAGAGAAGTGCAGGTGTTTGCTTAGAAGACAAGGCAGTGCAACCTTCCTTTGCCGTGTTAAGGATCTATGCAGAAAGCATTTCTGACCATTTACACAGGGCTCCCCTGGCCAGCACAGCTGCTGTCCGGCCTGCTGACCCCCTGGCACAGCACAAAAGGCCCCCATGGAGAGGGAAGTGCTAAGCATCTCACAGACACTGATCATCCCTATTGCCAGTGTAAGGCAACAAATGCTCCAAGCACATAGCCCCCCTGATGGCTACACAGTGATGCCATGCAGCAGTGTCAGGGCTGGTCCTGAAAGTGTCTTCCTGCTGTGCTGTTCTTGAGGTGACCGAGCGCTGCTGCACAGAGCACAGGACAGCTGGGATGTGCTGACCTGTCCCCTGGGTAGTTCATTTGGCACCAACCGCCTTGTGTGCCTGCACCCAGGGGCCCCACCAACCAGTCCCCGATCCTTCCTGCAGCTTGAGTGGGGTTTACTCTGGCAGGCTGAAGATTTTCCTCACCAGTTGGCAGTGGAAAACGGTTTGCATGTTGCACCTTATCCTCACACACCTCTCTGGATGTGTAACTAACTTCCACATTCAGACTTGGGGCAAGTGTGAGCAACAGTACAAGAGAAAGTACAAG
Organism: Cariama cristata; assembly: GCF_000690535.1. NCBI lineage: Eukaryota > Metazoa > Chordata > Aves > Cariamiformes > Cariamidae > Cariama > Cariama cristata. The sequence goes on from NW_009603857.1 coordinate 31,501, forward strand.
TCTTTATTGCCAGAGGTGACTAAAACCCAGCCAGGATTTGCCGTGTATTTAGAGGCAATAAATCCACACAGTATTTACCTCCATGATAGCCAGAGACCGAGACAAAAAATTTGCAGTTTGAAAGTTCAAATCCAAAGGTAGACAGCCAACGAGATGTCTTGGGTAATGTCAGGATTGGGACTAGGGTCTTTTCCATGAATTCATACTTCAGCAGCAAACTGAGCCAATGAAACCCAGCAATCTGGTAAGACTCCCTGGTAAGGAGGTGCAAATAAAACACCCTGGCCTAGATGAAAAAGTTGGGAGGGCAAGACCCTCTCAGCTGGTTATCCCTTCCCTTGGCAGCCCCTTCACATCCTCCCTCTCACTGCAGCTCCAGGCTCTGCCTATCTCCCTACCTAGGCATGGGCTGAGCCTTCACCCCAGAATCCCAGCCCTGGTTCCCATGAAAAATCTCTGTCTTGGCGACATACCCCTTCCCTTTGGCAGTCCCTTTGCAGCCTGAGTTGTACCAGGGCTCCAGGCTTTTTCTCCCTCCTAACCCTAACCTTAACAGCAGGAGTGGGCTAAGTCTCATCCGATAAACCCTGGCCATGTCTCAGTGAAAAACTTCCGAGGGGCTAATTCTTCTGGCAGCCCACCAGCCAGCCCACCTCCTTTGGCAGCCACTTTCAAGCTTCTCATTTTGTCTCAAAATCTGTATTTCATAGTAACATGTCTTCTTTCTAAAATGAAGTATGTTTGTCTTTTTATTTTTATACGCATCAGACAGGTGTCCTCATAGCGAGCTCTCATGTGAGCAGCATTTACAGTCTGCATGAATAAACAACTGGAGACACTTGAAGAGATACAAGCTTTGCCTGCCTTTGAGCAAATAATATTTTCTTCTGCCCCTGAACCAGAAATTATTATAATTCTACCTCGCAAACACAGCCAGGAACAAGTTATTACTTGGCTGTTTCAAGATGAATTGCTTAAAAAAACAATAGTCCCCAACTCTTGGAAATAATCAATTTTTTTTTGCCACTGCTACTTAACCCTAAAACAGGCCATCCAATGTAGGCTTCGAAGCCCAGCTACTCATGGCTACTTGGCCATGCCCAGTCCTTACTTCTTCAGCAGTGACTTGGCCTGTGGACCAGAGCCCATATGATCCCTCCAGTCCCTGTAAACACCACTGTCGATGAAGATGATATTACCAGCATGACAGTGGTGACTGATTTGCTTCCAGTTAGATGCATTGTCACAGACTATTAATTTTACTGCAGCCTCATTTGAAGGGAGTGGTAAAGCAGCAAGGCAAGCAAACAGCTACCGTCTGCATGGGCACATCAAATGCTCGAGCAATTAGACTTCTCGTTCACTGAATTTAAGCAGTCTCCTGTTTTCACATTTGTTGACACTCCAGCTTACTAAACCAAACACAATGCCTGTGTAAGGTGAGACCTGTCTAAGAGGTCAGATGTGGGGTTAAGTCAGAGGGCTGTCTTTGCAAATAGCTGTAAAAACAGAGAGAAAAAAGAATGGTGAAAGGTACTTAGTACCCAGATTTTGTGTTTGAGGCAGCCAGCCTGCCACCACCTAGGATATGGTTCAGTTCCCTGAAACGAGGCAAGACAGGATAGTGAGAAAGAAGAAAGGAGGATGGAGATATGACTTTTCAGCAGCAGAGATGTATCCTGACACGGTAGCCAGGAACTGGTTGATGATTCTCTTCCAAGTTATTCAACAAGTGGAATAATTTCAAGGCTGTGATTTTGTTCTCACTCACACCAGCATTCATCAGCTTCCATCCAGCCCACTGGAGGTAATGGTGTTTATCCTAACTGAGGTTCAGGAAAGCCCTCCGGGCAGTTTTTTAATACCATTTATCTTTGGTACCTGGGTGAGGAAGTCACAGTAGGCAGTTGGGCGCCAGATGGCCAGGAGCAGCCCCAGTGCTGGGATGGTGGCAGCGGTGGCAGAGAACAGGCAGCCACAATGCTTTGGAGTAGGCAAAACGCTCTAAAAAGTGGTAAGGGAGAAGTCCTTCAGAAATGAAAGGGCTAGCAGAGACAAAGCCACGTTGGCTTCCTACATCAGATGCCAAGCAGTCACCTCTGACAGGGCTTCTCCCCCAGTCCTTTCCCTATGGCTCCTGGATGCCTCAGGCAGCACCAGGAACCACCCATGCTATCGCCTTCTCCTCCTCAGCAGCCAGCGGGAGGTTTCTTTTCCCTTCCCTTCCCTTCCCTTCCCTTCCCTTCCCTTCCCTTGCCCTCTTCTCCCCTACCTTGCTGGCAAAGCTCAGCAGTTCAAAATGGCTGCCTGAATGCTGTTTATAGCCTTTTAGACAATATTCCCCAAATCCATTTTTTCGGCATGGTGGCTCGCCAGCTAGATCTCGCTGCAGGCACGGCTCCTCCCCACTGCTGCGCCAGGAGGAGATGGCAGGCGGTGGCACCAGGAGCAGGAGTCGGGGCTCCCCTCCTGATTGATGATCTGCTCTTACAGTACTGTAACAAGCAAAGCCAGTTATATTTGATTACACCCCAGGAAGCGCGGCTTCTGTAACTGAGACGGTGAATGAACTAGGTTGGAATAAGCAAGTGTATTAATTAGTATGCTGATAGCAGAATAAAACTACTTTTAAAATCACTGAACAGCACTGGTCTTTACTATGATTGCAGAGATTATGTAAGATGATGATTAAAATCAGGTCCCTGCATCACAGACTGAGCCGTGTTTTAGAGATGCGAAAACAAAGCTGCAAAGGAATGAGAGGAGACTATTATTTTAAAAAGCTCTCTGTTTGCCTGTCCTAATTAAGGGCAAAGCAGCCATGTCATCAACCTCTTCCTTGTCAGTCTAACTCATCCTACTTTTTCTATTATATTTTGCCAATAAGCCTTTTTTTTTTTTAAGACTAGGTGTGTACATATGGAAATGTCAGCTCAGGAGGGGAATATGCTGCGTCATCCCACAACATGCAGCTGAGTTACAGGGTGTCCCTAATGCACAGCGTCTGACTCCTAAGGTGCATCTAGGAAAAGTGTTTTCCTCCTATTTGTTGATGTACTAACAGTCATTTAAAAAAGCAGGAGAAGAAAAATGTCAGCACTGTCTTTGTGTATTGTTTAACTGATTGAAAACAGACAGATAACCAGAAGTTGTGTCTCAGCAGCAGGAAGATGCTGCATTTCAGGACCAAGATACCAAAAAAGATGCTGTTGTTTTCAATGACAGTTATTTGGGAAAAGCCTCTAGAAATTGATTGTCATTAAAGGCCTGGAGAGAACATCGCTTATGATGATAAGCAGAGATTTTAAAATTTTGTGTTTACAGTGTCCTGCACTGTAATGCTGAGATTGCTATATATACACAATCATTATTTGATTTCTTACACCATGGTGAATAGCAGCACTACTGATCAAATACAACGCGGCAACCAATCCTAATGCAAATAGAAATATGAACAAAACCTACAGACTTATAGGCAATCAAAATTATGTCAAAAGGCATAAGATTAAAAGCAGAGTGTATGTTTGTTATTAATTCTGACAGATGTTTGCCATAGACTGTTTTCCATGTAGTTTCTCACCATTGTTAATCATCTGTATTTTACGATGAAGTTTAAAAACTCTGTAATTATCTTACGTGGATGAACATGCCCAGTCAAAGCATCGCACTATGTTAAAGCTGAAGATTTATTCCTTCATAATATTTCTTTAAGAAGCAGTCATCACAGAAACCATTGTTATTTCATTTCCTGGCATAAGACAGGATCTGGAGTAAACAGAACAAAGCATTTTGTCATTATTTACATTTGCTTCTTTCTTTCTAGGCAACCTCACCAGACAGCGTGCACATGTGAGCAGAAGGGTCAAATGCAGCCTCTTCACAGGGGAGTTCGGAGTAACAGATGTTGTTGTGTAAAGAAAAGAATTTAACATGGAGGCCATACAGACGTAGGCATTTTGTGTGTATCCGTTTTGTGCACAACACCCGTTAGGTACCTGCTCCTGCAAGCAAGCTGGGTGAGCCTGGGGACCCATGGTTTCCCTCGAGTGCCCTGACCAGGCGAGGTCTGTCTTGCTTGCTTATTTGGATCCCCAAAACCTCGCACCTCTGGCCGCGCAGATGCTGAACTCCAGCGAGGCGACTGCAGGGGTATCCGGCTGGGGATGTCTGGTAGCTCTGCAGTCTCAGTGGGAAGCCCTGTTTGTGCTGCCTGGGGCGTTTGGACTTCTGTAGCCAAAATTTGCAATGTAAAAACTCTTAGTCCTATATGTGCTCTGTGTTACACACTTGCACAACCACATCTATTTCTACACGGTGAGGAGGGGCTGGAGCCCTACCATCACACTTTACCTAGGGACTACTCAAGGGCAGATAGGCAAGGGGCTGGGAGCACAGGGGCAGCTGCCCCAGGCTGTGTGCCCATACTGGGGTGAGCGCTTTGGCCACGAGGGAGGGCTGGGCTCTCCCTCTGCCCCGGGTGGCCCTCAAGGGCTCCATCCCAGAGCACAGCCATGGCGCCTGCCCCCTGTGTTTCTCAGGACTGGGGCAGGCCCTGAGCTGGCCAAACACCACCGCCATCGTGACTGAAGTGCTGAGGTGCTGCAGTGGCCAGGAGGGACCAGATTTTGGAGTGGGGTGGCAGCACCACCCATGTGGGAGCCGGCCAGGAGCAGCCCTGAGCTGGTCCCAGCTGGTCCCAGCCAGCTGAGGGCCGAGGTTAACAACAGGGAGGAACCCATGGAGTGCCACTGCTGCGGGCAATCAGAGGAGCAGGGGGTATTCCTCCTCAGGTGTATTTAATAAAGGAACCAGCAAATGGAGGGCTGCTGGAGACCCACCTGAGGTCAAAAAGGGGCCTACAGGCCATGGGCTGCCTGTACCAGAGCAGGAGTGCCCTGGAGTGATGGCAGTCTGCAGGCAATGCGTGCTGGAGCAGGGACACTCCTGAGGGAGGGCAACCTGTGGGCCACCCATGCTGGAGCAGGGAGATCCCTGAAGAAAGAGCAGCAGAGGAACCAGGTATGCCCAAAGTGGCAGGACAACCAGCAAGAGCCAAAGAGCAGCAGAGAGAGTCGGTACATAAATCACTTCAACTGCTCACGCTGCCCAACAGCTTACTGGAGGCATTTTGACAAACTGAGTGTAACCTGTAGTGGAAATAAGGGCATTGAGGCTGGAGAGGAGGTAGGACAGGTGTTTATATAAGTGGTTGTTTGTTTCTGTCCTTTCTAAATACCTTTCTAAATGAGTGATCACAAGTCTGTGCTAATTGGCAATGAAGCAAAACTTGCAACTTGAGACTGTTTTACCCATAACAGGCAAATTGCAAGGTTGCACAGAAAGCCTGTAGCACAACTGGGATTCAGCATATCTCCATTAGCGTGCCTGATCTGAACAGCTTACAGCCTTCATGTAATGCCCTATGCTGAAACAAGCCCAAGATGAGTCTCTTGGCAAGCTTGCTGGCTTGTGTATAAAGGCTAAAATGTTTTCTGTGGGTCTCCCTGCTCCCCTACACGTTGCTGCAGGTCCAACCACAGATGTGTGATACTCTTGCTTAACTGGTGGCGGATGGGAGGGGGGATCCATTAGAGGAGGATGGTCCGGAGCACAGTTAAGTGGTTTTTTTCTTTCTCACCAGTCTCCTCTCATCTCGTCTTCTTGGACGAGTGTTTTTTCTCTCCTCTTTGTTCCATTACAGCAGCAGTGGATGTTGAGGATAGGTTACAAACTGAAACTTTTTCAGGCAATACACTAAAGTATCAATTGCTGGTCAGATACTGGGGCTGGGTATTTTTATCTTCTTTTGTGTATTTCTTGGCCTCACTCCTCCAAGGATCTTTTTACATCCATCTTGTCCCTCAGATGCCTACTGCTGTAGTCTCCAATACCAACTGCTCAGGATGGTGTTGAGACAAGTGAGGGGGACACTTCTATAGCTCTGGCTCAGCTTCAGCAGCCATACATTCTCACTACACAGCCAAGAAACCATCCTCCCCTGCTTCAGCAGCATCTCAAGCCAGGTGTGGAAAAGATTTGACAGAAGAATGGGGGGGCTTTTTTCTTCTCAATCCTTTTAAAAGTTTAACCCATAGATACATAGGGCTGTTCATAGAAGACTTTCAAACCACAGTGTCTGGGGAATGATTTTATTGATACAACTTTACTGTTCAGCTTAATTGCAGAAAGCTATGAGGCAACCAGAATTTTTTTATACCTTCTATTATTCACTCTCTGAGGAGATGACTTTTGCACTTTTGCACTGTTTTCTTCAACTCTAGACTTAGGTTGGATTGCTGGATCTATACAGAGAGACACCGAACGGGCTAGTTTTTAGCACCGCTGAACAAAGAGTATTACTGATTCTTTCAGCAGCCAAGGCTCCAAGTATTTGAAGACCAGGATACCTCCTAGGTGGTAACAGATTGAGTCAGTTGAGGCAACTAGCTTTGAAGCTGTTGGCTCTACAGGATTTCCTCCTGCAAGCAGTCCCTTCATGCTGCAAGGTAAAGGGGTAACATGGCAAAAGAATTAGAGTCCTGCAGAAACCAGAATAAAGCCTGGGGAGGGTTGATGCAAAGATTAGAAAGCAGTGTTTTTCAGGATGTTATATATATCATTAGATGTGTCTTATTACTGAATCTCTTCTGATTGTTGCCAATTAAAAAAAAAAGGATACAATTCCCAGTGAAATCGGCTTTGTTTCCAGGCTGCAAAACTGATGAGAAAGGACGATCATGCCCTAATTTAACACCAATTTAGTATGACTAGCCATTTGCACATGACAGCAAATTAAGATCAGCTGGTATCTACTGCAGTGAGGATACAGGTAACATCCCCCGGGGGCTAGAACTATTTAATAATGAAGGAATCAATTTGTTAAAAATTCACTGTTGTTCCTCCTTAATATCTGGGCATATTTTGAAGCCAACATTCACACAACTACAATTGTTCAATTGATGCAACTCAGTAATTTTTATTGCAACTGGAAGACAATACATCACAGAAACTTTATGGTAGGTTTTGGGAAAGTGTTATTTACAATAATAATTGATGAAATAGTTTGTCTTTGGCAATATGATTACACATCAAGAAAATGTAAAATGCAAGTATGCCTCTAAATCAACATTTTTCATATTTCCTAAAGATCAGCTGATTGCACTTGCCTTCGGACTGCTCATTTAGGTAAACACAAATACAACTTAACATCACTGTTCATTTCCCATCACAGTTCGTATTTTAATATTGATGAAATTGGCAGTTTCAGACGCCAAGTACAGGAAAAAAATTGGCTTATCACTGTACTAAATTAACTTATTGGCCAGTTAAGGTCCTGTGACCCTTAAGCATTGATACTAAATCTCTTGGTCTTTTGATTGCTTTATCACTTTTTTCTGTAAAACAAAATATTTCAGAAATTACAGATCAGAGTATAAAAAAATGTACAAGTCCATAATGCTTTTCATACACACACAAATCATTCCCCCCAACATTTTACATCATGGCAGTTTTAAGTAGTGAGTGTGAATGATGCAGGCATGGAACTGGTTATCAAACACAGGTATGACTTTCAATTGTTGTCCCATACACATACTCAGGAAATGTACAATGCTCTAGTAACTTAAAAATGTAGTCAAGTTCAATGTCATCTGAACGAAAAAAGAAAGTCTTGGGATTTCAGGCCAGAGTAAACAAATGAAAAAGATTCCCATTTCTAGATGATTAGCCATCCCAGAATCCAGCATGTAATTTTAGCATCCAGTCAAATCCCTTCTAGCACTGATGGCCAGCACAAGTTGTCATTTATCCCTTAAACCCTCAGATGATGAGCTCTTGTAACTGCTGGCCTGATCCAAAGCCTGATGAAATCCACTGAAAATAAAAAAAGTGAAAGAAAACCCCCTTCCACTGACTGTGAAAGGATGTTACATCAGGTCGATTTCTCCCTCTTTGCACAAGGAAATATGATACAGTAGAAAAACCATTATACAGCTTCAAGATAAATATACCTTGTTTCAATGCTAAAACAAAACCCAAACTCCCAAAACCAGGAAAGGCTACTTATTAGAACAACTCAAAAGTGACCTTTAAATCATTTCTGGTTTTAAATGTACACCAGCAAAATACAGCACCATAGACACATTAGGTTGAGATTTTTTTTTTTTTTGGTCAGTGAAGCTAGTACTTGTTTGCTGAACTGTAGAAGAATTATAAGGTCATGTACATGATCAAAGATAAAGCAACCCAGCTGACAAGTCTCTGCTTAATTCAAGAATAACCAGTACTAAGAATAAAAATGCAAAAATAAAAACCACCATCAATTAATAATTTCTAAATAAAAGGGGATTAACAGATGAATTCACAAATGTATGCAGATTTATACAGAACACCGAATGTTGTGTGTAAATCCTTATAAACTCCAGCTCAAAACAGAAACACACAAAATGTATAGTTCGACTTACACATCCCATTTCAAAGGAAAAGAGACATCATTACGACTTGGTAACTGTGCTAATTGCAATATAAACCAAACAGAAATTCAAAGTTTGGCAGGTAACTAAGAAGAGGGTTATCACTTAGGTTATATAGCAAAGTGTTGATGTATATTACATAGAGTAGTATAAATAATAAAAAAGTATTATTTAAATTAGATCACAGTGCTGCATTATGTGCATAACAGTGTTTGATATATTACTGGAGGGCTGTGAAGAACACCACTAAAACTTAACTGGTCAGACGGTCAACACTGATATTCTGTTACAGTCAGGAGGATGTATGGTGGCAAAGCCAAGAAAACGTTTCAAAATATTTCCTATAAAATATGCCAATGAGCTATTCAGGCAGTAGTGACATACCTGAAGGAGCTGGGTTTGCATTCTCCATGAAGTGAAGTAAATTGCATTGCATCTGAAATTAGACATGCATTCTCTTGATAATTTTATTCTGATCCTGCAGCACGGGAGAGTAATGTTTTCGAAAATGCCTCGGGCCAGATTCAAAGAAAAATGGTAGTAATAGTAACAGTGAAATGGTAAAGATTTCCAGGAGCCCTTGGGTGTCTATAGCTCCACCGACTGCAAAGGAGATCAGACACCTTCGGGTTCTGGAAAACCTCAGACTGCACCTGTCTACATCTTTAGATGATTTGGGAGCCAAAATGTCAGTGAAAATCAATCACAGCTACAGAGAAACTGAGACAAGGTGTGTTTTGGTCATTTTATCCCTGCTGCCATTTGGTGTACAAGTTAGGATTTCATTCTCTGCTAAAGTATGTTGACGTAACTCTACCTCACTCCAGTGAAGAATGCAGCCCCCCAAGTTTCTCTGTATCTTTTCCAAAGGTAGACAGTAATTCAGTCGAACACTGGGAGCTGACGCACCTCCTCTGGCATTCCCTTCTCCTGTTAAGGTAAGAGAGGAGCCAGAATATGGACCTCAATTGAATTGCCAGAGAGAAGAAAACACAGTCACAGGACAGTTCCCTAGTCCTACGCAGAATGCCGCCTCATTCCCACATCAGGCTTTTCAGCTGTAAAACCCTGTGATCTTGGTAGAACTACTGGTAGTTTTGCCAGGAGAATATCAGAATCAGACTGCTTTCAGAAACAGCTATGGGGCGATACGTTAAAGCTGTTCAAGACCTGTGCTTGAATTTTTTTAATGCAGGCAAAATCTGCATCAAGATGCAGGAGGACATCCAATTGCTTGCAGAACGCAAGGATGACTGGCAGATTTCGCCTCTGCAGATGCTGGTGAAATCTGCTTGTGGCATTAGCTCTGGCCTGCAAGAGCTTCTTGCTACAAAAGGCATATTCCAGAGGAACCAGCCATGAAGTCCAGCAACCCTTACAACTCATGCCTATGTGAAACTCGCCACTGAACGCTTGCTGACCTGCTGGGATTCCCCTAGCCACACCTATCTTGGAGAAACACTAATTTGGCAATACTGATAGAGTGAGGAAAATGGAAAGTTAAGAGATTTGATGACTTCTCACCCCAAAATGGCTTAGTAAGAAAAGCAAACAAGCAAAACCAAACCACCTCATTTCTGACAAGTGAGAGAGTTCATAATACAGTTCAATTACCATCCGTTTTGACATGATTCAGTTGAAGTAGAGACAATTGGATTGAAAAGTTGACATTATATTTTTTGGAAAACAAATCGGTCTCAATTCTTGTAAAAAAAGAGAACTTCTCCGATGGAGTAGAACCAGTTCTGACAAAGCTGCCACTGTCAGCCAGGCACAAAAATCGTTTAAAAGGTGAATCCTAAGTATTTTATACAAATCCAAATTACGTACTTCTCATCAATAGTCAGAGTAAGGGTCAATAAAGACAAGTTGTTTTTAAACTCCAGAAATAATCTGTTGATGGCATTAGCCCTCAGCCAAACTCCTGAGTCCTGAACATAACTTTGTAAACTCCTACCGAGTAACACCTCCTTAGCAGATCAGACTAGGAGCAACAAATTTTACATGAAAATAGATGTTTGCCAACATTTTAGGTTTACCAGCAAGTATATAAAGGAGTTGTTGAAGTCTTAGCTAGATTTTTTTTATATATGTATTATATAAAGCTAACCTGCCTAATTAGATATTTATGCAAAAATGACTGTTTTCTAAGGTGAGTAATACTAGTGGTAATTATATATTTAGCCACCAAGAATCCACATTAATGAATGGTACTTGTTGTTCAGCAGATACTGATCTCATTTGCACTGACACACTGCAATCAGTAAAGCTGCTCTGGATTAGTGCTGGACTGTGGACAGAATCTGGCCACAGGCACACAACCACATCGCTTTCTCTGGAGGACAGAGATGGCTGAGCCATGGTTTGAGTGTATTTTCTGCCACTAAATTTGACTTTTCAGCGTTGCTTTTTGATAAATATTAAACCACTCCTGAGCTAGTACAGCTAGGCATTAACGACCAAAGGTGGTGGCAAACTGATACCGTAGTACTTATATTTCAAATGACTCTCCCTGAAGTCCATAAAAAGATGAAGGACGAAGTTCTCTTGTGCAGGGGCTGTGTGGTTCACTGCCTGCAGACTCTGGCTGTAGGGAGTGTGGATCCGGGAAGACGCCATTTATCCCAGTCCAATCACAGAAAGGAAATGCTATGGCTCATTCATCTCTGTGCTAGCTGGCCGAGGGACCGGTCCTTCCTGTTTTCCCCAACTTTATCTTAAGGGCTGCAGGCAGCCAACAAGCTAGCATCCATGTATTCCCGACTTAGAACTAATGCTGGGAATCAACCCTGCACGCACTGGCCCCAGCAAACTGAGGGGAGCGCAGAGCTGTTCCTTGCACCATCCTTGGCCCTCTCCTTCCTTATCTGCATAGCTGGCAATTGTGCTGAGCTCCAGCAGCCTGTCGGGATCCCAGGACACGCTGGGTGAAATGGGAGGAGAGGCACTGTTTTGCTGTGCTGCCCCCAGTCCGGCCCTGTTCTTTACAAGACAAAATGCTTGCGGAGCACAGAACAGGTCCAGACCAGCCCACCCTTCAGTCCTTCCACTTCCTAACTGAACGCACACCACGGGCATCTCCACGTGCAATTTTTAGTTCACTCCACTGAGTGGGAAGTCAAACCCTTCTCTAACTCACTCTTAATAAACTAGATCCATCTTGGTGAAACTGCTGCCTGAAACAGTTGTTAAGGATAAATATAAACCTATTTTCTTTTTAAGAAACAGACTATTTCATTCTGTTAAGTGGTTGGTTCCTGGGATTTTCTTCTTGCCTCTAGGATATTCTAAGTGTAGAATTTTTCATGCCAAATTCATGAATCCAGGTGAGAGAGACTGTCTTATTTATTTCACAGCTTCCCTCTGCTGTAGGGATCTCCAATCTAATAGTCGTCATTACCAGGAGAGTAGCACTATACCTGAATCACACTCTCTGTAACACTGGTTCTTCTCTGGACACCTCAGTAAGGCTCTTTACTAACTTCATTTTCTCATGGCAAATTAGCAAAGCTATTTTCTCGTCTACTTATTCCTGAATCAAATCAGAGAGTTTTCCTCAATTAACCTCCCATTACTGTCTCGATTCTGTCATACACACTCACTACTAAATTTGCCCTCAGATTATTGCGTCATGTTACACATGTACAGACGAAGAAAGGACACACTTTAACTTTTTTTCTTTTTTTTTTTTTCTTTTTTTAAACAGAAGTAGGGAGAGGGGGGCTGAATGTGCAGACAAGGCAGTATAATTCAACCATCCAAGCCCTACCAGAGCATGAAGATTTTATTTTTTAATATTGCAGAGTAAGTTCCCCAACAGTCAGTGTTTGTCCCTGAAGAAGGTTAAACCTTAAACACCTGCTTCAAAAAAACCCCAACAACAACAACAAAAAAGAACCAAAACAAAAACAAAACAAAACAAACAAAAAAATAAAACCCAAAAAAACCCAAACTCTAAGCCTAAGGGCTTAAAAATTAGAGGCATAGCCTTTTTCTCTATTTTCTATATTTATATGAAAATAATTCATGCTTCATGCTAAATACATTATTTACCTTACAAGAACTTTGTCATCTTTGAATAGAAAAAATTGTTTGCTTTTTGTATTCCCCCTCTCCCAAAAGGAATCCATGCAATGTGGATCAAATTTCTTCTGCTGGCTACGCTGGTTGAATCTGGAAATCTGTTGTCATTTTTGCACAGATGAATCCTGACTGACGGTAACTGCACACTCATTTCTGAGGGCAGTGTAGGAGCTCTTTTGTTGAACTTCTGAATTTTACTGTTCACCCATATGCTTTCCTTTTATTTTTAAATACAGAATACTACTAATGGCAGTTTTTATAGCTTTGTTTCCCCACTTAGATCAAGGAACTGATCCACAGAAAAAGATTCTGATATATTTCCTTCCTTAATATCTACTGTAATTTCTTAGACTTGATTGCTTTTCACTCAGGCAGTTTAGAAGACATAGCTTGTTTTTCCCTATTACTATTATTTTTTGCACGCAGTGCCAATCTTCAGGCTTATGGCTTTTTGAACATTCTTTTAATTTATTATAGAAGACAGAATTCAATGATTAACAATGCTACTAACAGTGACCCCCCCCTCCCATTTCTTCTCATTATTTCACTGAAACCCATTGCATACATAGTTCAAATTTCCCCAAACTTAAAGTTATTGGTCTTCACATTATGAGCCACATATAGTACGTGAAGCACTAAAAGTGCATTATGGTTTGCGCAGTCGCCACCAGTGGCTGTCCAAAGACTTCTATGGCACAATGTATCCAAGTGCCACTAGATGGTTCTTGGTTTGGTGTTGAGAAGCACGTGTCTCCTCTTTCCCCCAAATCTCTTTATTCACATTCAACTTCTAACCCAATCGTAAGGCCATTAAAAAAAAATTCTTAAGGGCCAGGCCTGAATGATTACTAAATTATGCACAGCTCTTCTAGTATAGGAGGGATTTCCAAGTGCCCAATTTTACTCCCATCACATTAATGTTGATGTCACTGCGTATTCAACCATGCATTTTTGACAAGCCGGAGAAAGCAATGGCGATTTTGGCTTATTTTTTTGTTAACTTTTTGTCTTCAGGTAATGAAAAGCTTTTGTAAATTAGCTGAGTGTCAGTATGAGTTCTATGGCTTCAATCTCCTTTAAAAATAAAAATCTTAAGGGTCCAAAAAAAAAAAAAAAAGAAAAAAAAAGAAAGAAACAAAACAAAAACAAATAGAAAGAAAAAAAAAGGAAAAAATTGCTGATATTGCCACAAATCATTAGAATTCACCTGACGTGCTGAAACAAAACTTTGTAAGTTCAAACAAATCATTGATTTGTTCTAATTTTTTGTGGTTTCCTTTTGCTCTTTCTGCCCCTTTGCCGTCCGATTGGTGATGTTGTTCAAACATGATCGAATTCCTGCTAAATGCAGGAGCGATCCTGCTGCTTCTTTCATCTCCTCATCATCACTCTCAGGGGGCTTTTCTGTACGTCTCTTTTTAAGAGGCAGTGTGTCACTTGGTACTTTTTTCGCCTTCATTAAATGTTGCCTTTTCTTGTGCTGGGATGCATACCCACTGTCAGCTAAAGAATCCTTGGTCTCCTTCCGATTTTGCTTTTTGTCCTCTTCTTCTGTTTCACTATGGCTCTCGTGGCTCTGGAAGCTAACTTCACTTCCTTCACTGCTGTCTTGGCTACCTTTAGTTGCAAATTCATACTGGTCGTCAGCAGAGGAAGAGGAAACGGAGTCACTAGCAGGTGATGTGCTCCTGTGGTTGGAAGATTTGGCACTGCTGTAGTTATGATCCTCCTTTGGGTCACCGCTAACAACTGGAGAGCCACAGGACTGTTCGCTTTCTGTCCGCATCCGGCAGTTTGTTATTCCATTCCTGTAAAAACAAATTGAAGCAGTCTTAGAAGCCACAGAAATGTCATCCTGCTTCAGTGCAAAAGATGATAAAGCCAACTGATAGATAATCTAAAATTATGACTATCAAAGTAATGTCCATGCAAGCTGGTTCCACAGTCTGACTCAAACTGCTTGTGGATCAGACCCCACATATAAACCAAGCCAAAAGACATGTAACAGCACGAGAGGTAGAGGCAAGTAGGGAATGGTTACAAACAAATGATGTCTGAACAGCCCTGACTGACATTTCAACTAATAGTTTACACTTCCAAAAAAATGAAAAAGAAAAAACCCCATTATTTTATCTACTGGACATTAAATAAACTCTGATGAGTTGCATAAATATCCTTTCCCCTTTTCCATATAAAATGATACTACCAAAAACGTGGGGAAGAGACACTAGCTTTCTGGAGTACTTCTTTGCCTCCTCTCAAAGACTCTTTTCCAGCCCTAGTGTTCCAAGGGTAGGAGATGTTTAACCTGAAAGTAGCACAGCTTCCATTTAGGACTCTTTCCAACAGAAGGAGCAACTAAGTATAAAACCCAGGTCCAGTCACATTTCTGATTGTGATCAGTTCATGAATAATTTTAAAAGCAATATAATCTTAAGCCACAAGCTGCCAACAAAATATCACAAGGTGTTTAAAAACAAACAGTAGAAAAAAATAATCTTGTTTTGCCGTAGAAGTTGTCATTTTCCCCTTTGATTTTATAGCACCTGGTGCTGTGGCAACTACTGCAGCACAATATATTTAAAAACTAACAGTGTTCCTTTCTGCACTGGAAAGTATTAGACCATTGCCACTGACTTTACAATACAGAATACAACACTTGCAAGTCTGTTAAGAAGGGACTGACCCTGTGCAGTGCTTAATTCCTGCTAGAGAGGAGGATGCTCACCATTGAGTAAAGGCATCATCATTGCTACTTGCCAGTTCACCAGCCTTGAACCCCTCTATCAGCTAAAAAAACCCCACAAACAAGCAAGACTGTTTAAACTACCACATGATAAACTGCATTAAAATCTACTCTTGCCATCTTCATGCTATCACTAGAGTGCTCTTGCGCACTCATGGCAGTGTCGGATTAAAACCTTTGCTTAAACACATGCACTGAACACAGATATTTCTTAACAGGAATGGCACAGTGGCAAGTCCAGAGTATTACTGCTCTTCTACTTAAAAAATGGGAAAGTGCTTTAGGTTTTGGGTAATCACCTCACATCTGGTTTCCTTATAGAAGAAACAACAGAGTATTATCCATTTCTGAAAGGTAAGGTTGAAAGGTGGAAAATATAAGAGTGGTATATAATTCCACAGTTCCTATTCATCTAAATGCTCTTGTCTGTAGAGCTTGCAGAAATAAGAAACAAGCTTTTGTGAACCAGTGACAGGACAATGCTAGAAGGTAGCAAATTAATCAGTCATTCCAAATGTTCCTATTTACAGGATTTTCAAAGAAACATATACAATAGATGGCCCAGTTATTAGCAAAGAAAGCCTCTTGCCAACTCCTTTTGCTCAACAAAATTATTTTCCCCTAGATTTTCGAGTAGCTTTATGATCCATAAATTATATACAGAACCCAGAAGGAATACACAAAGCTCCTTCAATTATTAATAACTAAATGCAATGTCATTCACGATTGTGCAGCAAGCCAGCTGCATTTACTCTGTGATGGTTTGCCACTGCAGGGGTTGTCATTAGAGGATGCCAAATGCTTAAAAGAAGAAATCATCCATACTAAACTAGTTGTAAGGTGAATTTATAACCAACTCCTTAAGATCAGTCATTACAAGGAAGCATGTGATGCATTTTAAATGACAGATTCTTCGTTTTTAGGATAAATTTACATTTCAAGATCTTAAAAATTATCATAAATTAGCATAAAATTAAAGTTACTTCATTTTACTAGGCAGCTAATAGTCAGAGCAATGTGGCTCAATAAAAATCACATGCTACTAATTTTCCATTAAAAAATAGCAATAAATTCTTGCTCCAAGGAAACAAACACAGGACAGAATAGGTGGGAACTCAAATGGGATTCAAATCAAGATGCCCATTTTCATGTTATTAGAACTACTCCTATTTGTTAGTCTGTACTGAGACACTATCAATAAAAGGAAAGCTACAGTTCCATGAAGCAGAGCAACCACATGCCAAAAAGACATCCCTGATTTGCCCCGCTCTTGAGTCCCTAGTGTTTGCTTTTACATAAAGGGGCTATAATTTGGATTCAAAAGCTCTGCCCATGGGACTTACTCCAGATCCCAACTCTTTCAAAAAAGCATAAAAATAGAATGAAAGGCCCGGAGATTACAGAAGCGATGTCCCAGGGGAAGGTGTACTACTATAGGGTTAGCATCTCACAGGGAGTGACTGCAGATAGGGATGATGACAAAGAAAAACGAAGTCCACAGAAAGGTGCAAAAAAAGAAATCACTTAAAAAAAAGGGAGGAAAGGAAATACCAATACATTTCAGAAGAAAGGCATCTATGGTGGAACTGGTCAGGAAATGGATAGCATTTGCATCTCAGAAAAATCTTTGGTTTTCACTTACATTTTGAAAGATTTCCAACCAGTTCTGCTTGGGGAAATATAAAAAGGAAGAGAAAGCAGGTCAAGGACAGAATTAGCAAAGGATATTCACAGAAATGAAAAAGTTATATGGCAGAATGTTTTAGGATATTCATAACATCAAAAGTCATGTACCCTGAAAGTAAATTAATCTGATTTGTATCTCGATACACAATAGCTCAAACATAAGATATGAAGAATTACTTATAATTGATATTAGTAGATTAGAGTTGAATAAACTAATCTCTAAGCCATTCATATTCCGCACGTGCTTCTGAGACATTCTAAAGCTTTATATTGCTCTTATACAGTCACATACCCACTAAGATATGAATCTGTGATCTACTTAGTTCAATCTAGATCATCAGTGGACAGAACTCCCTTGAGTTTCAGGGGACAGATTTTGGCCAGCTTAATCTATTTTTGCTCACAGTTCCGGTTGTAACTCTTAACTTTGTTACTGAAACAATAATAGATTTTTAAAACGAGTGTTTGCTCTGATGTTTGGATTATTTTTAAATTACAGAGGGGAAGAAAAGATATTTAAGAATTCTGTGCTTACTAAAACAATGAGGGGAAATGTATTTCAAGTAATACCTTATTTTTTCCCCATTTTTTTGTTCAGAACTTTATTTCAAAATTTCCAAAAACTGACATATTTTCACATGTTTTAAAGCAGTAGCTTGCCCTCTCAGGGAAGTCCATGCGACAGTCTCTAGAGCTTTTCATCCTACTGACATAGACTATTTTATTTGCTTGAGGGATCTTAACCATAGTTAGACAGATAAAAGTAGCATGCACAGATTCTTCTTAAAGTATTTCAATTTGTCTATAGCACAATGACACAACCCTCAAGCACTGCAGAGGTAAGTTTGGACTTCTGAAAGCCTGACTCCATTCCCATTGTTAATAGATAGGAGCTCTGCTACTAATGTCATCAGGAGCCAGATGGGACTCACAGCAGCTGGATTTCAAGTCAGCAAGGAAATAATGTCCTTTGCACAGTGTTAGTGCCTCTGCCTTTCAAAGGGGTCTTCCTCAGTATGAGAGGAAAGTAAGTCTCTGTCATTTTATGAAGGGCAGACATATCTTCCTTAAATTTCTCTATCAATCAGCTTTAAAAAAAAAATAGGTAATCACAGTCTACTTGCAAACAGCAAAAAGTTTTGTTGAAAAATAATTTAACATAATTTCAAAAGGAAGTTCAGGACAGTCAGAACTTTTAACTACAGGTAGTTGAACTGTTACTTAAAACCACTACATACCAGCAGACAGGAGGATGAGCAAGCATATGAAACGTAATTGCTGCTCACTTGCTGTATGATGAGATTCTATCAGGGATTATTGAGTTAAAAGTCAACAAGTCGGTCATGCTATTGATAGAAGCTCTGACAAAGGTACTTCACAGCATAATTCTATGCAAAGGACCACAGTAAATGTGAGTCATGAACTGCCAGCAGAAAGAGCACTTTGTCAGTATCAACAGCAGATCTGAAGTTAAGACAAATGCAGCCCTCTGCATTTTGCAAAAAAGAATAATCAAGTCAGCCAGTATTTTTGTCCTTTAGTTACTAAAGGACTCCTTCAGCTCCCAAGGATAACTCATCCTGCCTGTTACAGGTGGGAAGGGGAATGCAATGCAACAAGGATGATTTGGGGTTTGTTAAGCTGATCATGCCAGTACTAAGCAAGAACATCAGGAATATACAACTAAGAATTCATAAAAGGAAGTACCTACCAGTTCCTTTGCCTAAGTAAAAATAATCATTCACAGATAATGCAAGTATATAATTATGCTCTGGCATCTATGCTGCACATGTTACTTATGTTTGGTTTATTTAATCACTGCTTGAATAGCTGCTTTAAGGGAGGAAAAAATAAGCAAAAACTAAAGCCAGCATGAGAAAGTACTTGCTTTCCCTAGGAAGAGGGAACATTTTGTTTTGGAAAATTGAATGGAAAATTTTTTTACTTAGGGAAATTTCCTGGGAAGCTTGTGTTTGCAATTTACAGATAATTGTGAAATTCCTTGAGAAGCTACAAATGTTTGGTGAGAAAGGAGAATTGCAAAAAAGGGAAAAAACCCAAGTAATTTCCCATTAATTTTTATTTTTAACCTGCAATAATATAAAAATCCTTAGTATTTCTAACAAATACTAGCAAAAGTAATTTAACCTGTTACCTAGGCATAAGTGGCATATAAAGATGTTTTGCCTAAGTTTTCAATTAGCCTGAAACAATAGCTTGGATTCATTCTGGGGAAATACGAGCTAAAAAAGGCAGTTAAGCAATGAAGTCTACACTATCCTCCATCCTGACATTTCTGATGCATCGACAAACAAAGAGAATGGCGAATCCAGCCAAAGCATCTTTACTGGGACTGGCTCTGCTTAGCTCTTCCCAAATCCTAAAGGTTTTACCTGTTCCTTAAGGTTTCCCACCAAGGTGGCTGCAAATTTTTCTTCCTTCTTTTTCACCTCCACCTCACACGCACTCGCTGACTAGTGTTATGTGATGGGGTTTTCATTTGGCCTCCCCATCAGAACAGACCACTGAAAAGGCCATTAAGCCCCACTGGCCAGGACTAACAGCATCTTAATCTGGCCAAAAAAATGGGGAAGCATGGCCTACACAGTACAAAATACACTGAAGACCAGAGCTTCATAAACTCTGGATTCCCTGGGAGCCCATCTGGCCCCTGTAGCAGTGAACATATGGGGCAGAGGAAAAGAAAAAAAGACCTAATACATAAAGATTACCAGCGATATTTTGTAAAACATCTTTTGCAGAATAACCTGGACCAAATTACAAGGCCTATGCCATACAGCTGGTGAGATTCCTTGTGGAGTGAAATTCCATCAACCTTACTTCAGTGGATTTGCCCACACCAGGCAGGTGAGGCTTAGGCTCAGTACGTCTACTCCACTGTGGCAGGACGTGGACATAGACAAAAACCACTCATGCACTATTGACAACCAAAGAAAATTACGAACATCATGGTGGGGGCTGTCTGCTGAATGTACTGAAATCGTAGGTCCAACAGCTCTGATATTATATCATCTTTCAAGCTTGTGCTCTTCCAAAGGCTGGTGTAACGTAAGGTGATTATATATGATAGAGCTTCGTGCACCTTGCCAAGATGCACGTTGGCAGATGTGTTGGCCACTTTGACAGAGACTATGCCGACTAAAGTGGATGCAGAAGTCCTTCTAAGTAAACCTTTAAAAGGTATTTTCCAACAGAAGTATACAGTAAGAGCAAGAACTCACCTTCAAAGCACAACCAACTCCTTGCTGCCTGTGAGCCACTACTGGCTTTGCCTGCTTTCATTTAATACCTTTGTAAGTCAGTATTTTATTTTCTACATACCCAGACTATCACTGCATTTGCTTTTAGATTCTCTCGGAGAACTGTATGGGGATATGGTCTGCCAAAAATATGTATGATGGATCTCATGTTAGAGACATGCTACACGCTGTGCAGCTTTGAAGCGTTATTTTCCCCTGCTGTCTTTGGGTGGGTCTTAGACTTGTCAGCCACAACATGGAAAATATGGATGGTAAACAACCTAAAAATGGTGGTTTAAAGTAAATAAAAAGCTACTGTCAAAACACATCCAATTACACTCTGCTGTGAGATTTAACACCAGAGGATGATTTTCAAAGTAAAAATAGTGTGGGATGCCTTTTCCATTTGTAGATTAGTTTGGAACGAAAGGCCTATTTGTGCAATTTAAGCCAAATGCACTACAACATAATGATGCTCTCCTCAATTGCTATTCTTTATTCATGGAAAGTGGTGAATTTGTCGTGTTTGTTAAATACTTTTCAGTAGGGTTTTTTAATCCAAACTACTTAATTCAACCGTACTTTATTTTATATATAAAAAATAAAGTAATTACATGTAATTACATGGGAACAGCAACACATCGATACCTTGTGAAGAACAAAATATGCTAATACAGTCAGTCATACTGTTGAAGAAGAATGGCACAGCAAAATTTCCAAACGATGGGAGCTAACACATCAGAAATCACAGATTTCGGTATCTTAGTCCAATGCTATGGTTTTGGCCTCCTTTCTGAGTAACAGATTAGTCAAAACACTCCACCTAATTACAACTGCAAATTTAATCCAAGACCAACTTTTTGTTTCTGTGTTTTGACACTAATGGCAATCTGCACAACAGGACAACAAACTGCAAGTTATTTGCAGGCAGTCTGGGGGACAACAAAACCAAAGACCATTAAGGTATTTGAAGAAATAAATACCAAAATGAAATAAACAGCTCAGACAGCAAGGAAGTGCCAATAGAAGACCAGCACCTTACATTACATATGGTAATTAAAGAAAACCACTTAAGAGGTTTAATTTATTATGCAGGGATCCACTATCAAGAAAATGCTAGAGGTCCCCTATATGAATGACGAAAACCACCTTTCTTTGGTTTAGGCCTTTCATTTAGAGCACCAAAGGAACTCTTCTCAAGAAAATATACCTCTGAGTAAAAACTTCGTGGAAAGAAGCTGTCTGGCTTCTCAATATAGAGGCAGAGGCTCATAACTTCTGCAGATAACTAACAGAAGACTGCAGCACCTCCTGTGGCTGCCCAGCAGGCCTCCCTCCTGGTGAAAGGTGGAAGGGGAAATCAACCTTCCTGCACCTGAGCAGGTCTAAAAACATCCTCTGCCAGCCTGACTGGACCATCTCCCTCTGTGCAGGAATGACAGCTCTGTGTGAGCTGTACTCCTACTCTTAACTGCAACAGAATCACAGAATGGTTGGGGTTGGAAGGGCCCTCTGGAGATCATCTCGTCCAACCCCTCTGACAAAGCAGGTTAACCTACAGCAAGTTGCACAGGACCATGTCCAGGGGGGTTTTGAATATCTCCAGAGAAGGAGACTCCACAGCCTCTCTGGGCAGCCTGTTCCAGTGCTCTGCCACCCTCAAAGTAATGAAGTTTTTCCTCATATTCACATGAAACTTCCTGTGTTTCAGTTTGTGCCCGTTGCCCCTTAACCTGTGGCTGGGCACCACTGAAAAGAGTCTGGCCCCATCCTCTTGACATCCACTCGCCCTTAAGGTATTTATAAGCATTGATGAGATCCCCTCTCAGTCTTCTCTTCTCCAAGCTGAACAGACCCAGCTCCCTCAGCCTTTCCTCACAAGGGAGATGCTCCAGTTCCCTCATCATCTTCATTGCCCTCTGCTGGACTCTGTCCAGTCCAGTAGTTGTCTTCTTGAACTGGGGAGCCCAGAACTGGACACAGTACTCCAGATGTGGCCTTACCAGGACAGAGTAGAGGGGGAGGAGAACCTGCCTCGACCTGCTGGCCACACTCTTCCTAATGCACCCCAAGATATCATTGGCCTTGCTGGCCACGAGGCCACATTGCTGGCTCATGGCCAACTTGCTGTCCACCAGGACTCCCATGTCCTTCTCCCGACGAGCTGCTCTCCAGCAGGTCGACCCCCAGCCTGTACTAGTGCACGGGGTTATTCCTCCCCAGGTGCAGGACCCTACACTTGCCTTTGTTGAACTTCATCAGGTTACTCTCTGCCCAACTCTCTTGCCTGTCCAGGTCTTGCTGAACGGCAGCGCAGATTTCCAGTGTATCAGCCACTCTTCCCAGTTTGGCATCATCAGCAAACTTGCTGAGGTCATGCTCCATCCCTTCATCCAGGCCATTAATGAATAGGTTAAACAAGATTGGATCCAGAATGGACCCCTGGGGAACACCACCAGCTACAGGCCTCTAACTAGACTCTGTGCCACTGATCACACCCCTCCGATCTCTGCCATTCAGCCAGTTCTCAATCCACCTCACTGTCCACTCATCTAATCCACATGTCCTGACCTTACGAAGAAGGCAGCTGCATGGATGCTGTGGTAGATTCCCCCTGCTGCACAAGATAAGCAGAAGTTATTCTCATGAGATGCCATGAAAGCTCGACACAAGTCCTATATAGCCCTGTGTATCTGAGAAGAGGGGTAAGCACCAAGAAAAAGGGTGTCATTTTTACAGTAACCGATAACAGAAGCATCCAGCTTTGAGAGGACCAGATGATGTTCTAAGAGGCATTGTGCATCCAGACTGACCTTCTTCCTAAAGAAATTCTGAAACTTACTATCGCTGAGAGATACAAAACAAAACTGACTGCTGCACTTGCTCTACTGCAGAGAGTCCCCTAACTTCTCAAAAGCTTTCAACGCCTCTTCTTGCCCACTCCCTTCCCTTCAAGAATTAGAAGAGGGGATATTGCAGGAGCCCTTAAATATGAGCAGACATCATGCAGACTAGGAATATATTCATAGCAAGCTATTTCTAATACTGCTTAAGGCTGGAGAACGGAACAAAAAGAATTAGAAATGCCTGCATTAACGAATTATAAATGGTTTTCTCTGAGACAGAGCAAAAAGAACATAAGCAAGGAAGGGGTAAAATCCCTAATTTCCCAAATCTACATTAGCAGGTAGCTGGTAAAAATCCTGTTCTACCTGCTGGGAAAAAACGTGAGTAGTAGTTCTCAGAAAACACGTAAAATTTAACGATATACAGCCTTACAGCATAGCAATTTGAGGATGTTTACCTAGAAGGAAGTTTTTAAGTGGCCTGGAAGGAAAAACAGTTCTATCTCCTTCTTGAGTCAACCCTGACTATGAAACAGGGTCTAAGCAGAAAATGCAGATAAACTCAAGAGAGAATATTCAGAGCACTACATCCTCCATTTAGCTTGGACACCTCATAAAAATTATATATAATTAATGATCCAGTAGTCCCACAGCTCTGCAGTCCCCATTGGAACAGAATACAAGTCCTGGCTAAAGCCAGTGGCAAAGCTACAGAAGACGGTTGACCTCCACTGCTAGCAAGGCCAGACTGTGCTAAAGAGAGATGGAGAGGAACTCTGCAGACTTCTGGAGGATGATCCTCAGGGTTGCATCCCTTCAGTGTAGCAAATCTGAAAAACAGCTGAAACAGCTGCCCATCAAAAAATAGGATTTTACTCCAATTAGCATCTTCCCCTCTATGCATTTTAGGCATCAAGAGTATATGAACATCATAGGTCTCTCTTCCCCCACTCCACCCCCATTTCTTGGATGGAAATACTAGCACCCAAAGGGCTAGACACTGATTCTGAAAAGGGATTAAAAAATAAAGAGCAAATGGGAAAAAAATTCCAAGAAAATAATAACGGAGTAAGTAGCTATCAAGATAACTTTATTTCACTGCCTTCCAGCCATTTACTGAGATCAGAGGGCGTAATTGGAACAGCCCAGCAAAGCAGGGTCAGTGCTAATTATGAAACCCCATCCAGAATGCCCAAATGCCTGAGCTGAAATAGCTTTCGCAGATACAGAGAGTTCTGAAAGAGAAGGGCACAGACAGTACACTTGACCAAATTAATCTCCGTTGTGACTGACTGAAAATGGAGCTACACCTGAGGCAAACTGTTCTTCCACCAATAAAACATCAACGCTTCAAGTAAAGCAAACCACTGAACCACAGTTCTTATTGCCATCACTAGATGTCTCTTACTGCCCTGCTTTCTGAAAAAGTTGAGTATCTTCAAACAACATTTTACCCTTGAATGTTGCAGTATAACCTTGAAATAGAAACTGTAGTGAAAGAAACTGCCTCACAAAGACCTACATTAATAACAAAATGACAGCTGTATGTTCAGGTATCTTTCAGAATTTGCTTTAATATTTCTGATATTCTTCTCACTGGTATTTAATCCAGGAAAAGGTCTTTAGGAAAAGGGAGGGAGGGAAGTAAGGAGGGGCAGGAAAAGGCATCTGCACTTAGAAAAACAGGTCACTGTAGGAGGTTCTCACCATAAACTGTCTACAATTTGCTAGTGAAAATAAAACTGCTTTTTACAAACCAGTGTGCAACAGACAGGCATGCCATGACTATCTTGCAAAGAATGATAACCCAAGAATTTTACGTGGCAGGGTTTTATTTCATTTAGAACCTCAGAAGCATTAGCAAGCAGCAAAGTATCTGTTGACCAGAGCTCACAAATACTTTTACATTCTCTGCAAAATACTGATTTATTTCATGAAGATCCCGCAGTGAGCTACTCTTACCTTACTGCAACAGCCATGCTTCCTATAGGGTTGATTGGCAACGGCCTGGCTCCAGGAAATATTCCTCTACTCAGAACTCGAGCTCCATTTTGTATCACTCCTGGAGGAACTGAAAAACAAAACAAAACAAAACAAAACAAAAAAAGAATATTTTTTCTTTTAAAGGAAAAGTTAGAAAAATGTAGGAGCAAAATGTGGAACTTTTCAATGAATTGAGAAAACATTAGAGAGGCTCGTGTAGTACACTGCTTACCTTGAACATCTTAGCCTCAACTCTTCCGAATGCCATGCTATTTCCAACGCTATTTTCATGTCAAAAATTTTAACAGCAACCAATGGTAACATGGCTTGTGGAAGCCACTGCCTGACCTAGTTGCTGCAGATCATTCCTTGTACAACCTTATCACTTTTGTTTTGTAATCGCCATTCTGCTGGGAATGCATGTGTTTACAAAACAAGCTGTAAGCATAGAAGTAACTTTTGTCTACACTAAGAAACACTGACCCTTTACAGATAAACAGAATATAAGCAGTTCACTGCAAGAACACAGGTCACAGCTTTTTATCACCCCAGCTTACTTTCTGAGCAGCAACCTTTTGGCCTCTGTCTCCTGCAAAATAAAATATTAACTACAAATG
>NW_009603857.1:57231-62411 GCF_000690535.1 Cariama cristata
ACCACTAATTAGCCCCTCTCTCTTGCCACCGCTGACCTCTGTCCCCCAGCCTGACAGCAGTCGTGTGTCTCCAGCCAGGCCACAGCAGAGCCTCCCCGATCCAGCGCAGCACACTGACGCCACGGACACCGAACTGTGTAGGTACTGGCCACGACAGTGGAGAGATTTCACTGGAGCCTTTCAATTTGGCTGTGTATCAAAAACTGCAGCTCTGGCCATCAAGATTTTAACCTACAACCGAGTACTTCTTTTCTATCCAGGCATGTTTGTGTGTGCTGCTCAGCCTAGGGCAGCCAGCCCCCCAGCTGAAGGAATAGCAGAGGAAGCACTATCAAGGCACCACCAAAGGAAGAGTCTGTCCTTAGCAGGTCCTCAGCATTTTCCTCCTTCACTGTGGGATGCAGGACTACTGAA
Organism: Cariama cristata; assembly: GCF_000690535.1. Classification (NCBI taxonomy): domain Eukaryota; kingdom Metazoa; phylum Chordata; class Aves; order Cariamiformes; family Cariamidae; genus Cariama; species Cariama cristata. The sequence continues at coordinate 57,646 of NW_009603857.1, forward strand.
CACAGCTCTTATCCTAGGCACTTACCAGGGACTTATCCGTAACGCCATTTGTTTGCAGAGCTGTTATGGCCCTGCAGGTTGGAACAGTAATTTCCAACAGCCTCAACCCGAACTTGCTTCTTTAATGCCCACAGCTAGCCAGTATGTTCACTTTTTAAGTTGTCATTCATACCGTAACTTCCCCTGGATGGGGAATGTCCAATAAGAGAATGATCATCATTACTCTGGATGTATTATTTTTAAACACACAGTTACTATATAAATATATATAAGATAAATGTAAACCATATCACTTTACATACATCTACAGAATTTTATTTTTAAACAAATTACAGGTAGACTAGAAAAATCATTCAGCCTAAGAATCAACACATACACTTTACACGCCCAACTTCAAATGCTCGCACCCAAAAATACTAGTGTATTCTAAGGCAGAGAAATATAGGTTCAGAAGTACATTATTTCTAAGCATTTCAACTTCCTATCAACATCAAGCCAGATGCACACCTTCCTTCCTGCTATCCTGATGCTCACCTTGCTTCACTCCAAACCACACAGATTAGTTCCAGGAAAATAATCTTTCTCCTGCTGGGGACAGTACATCACCCCCCTAATCAAATCCTGTCGCTGCATTATACCCACCCTTGCTTTTGAGCACCTCTGAAGAATAGGTCATTTATATTTAGGTGCTTAAGTACAGCCTCAAATGGCTAAAATTACAGAACCTACTTTATAACAACTAGGGTCAGCTTTCAATGACCAAAATAATTCAAAAATTGCTTTTTGCTATTTATACTTCACTACTTTGTGCATGTTTTCCTCCAGCACCAGATTATGAGAAATTGATCAAATCTGTTTCACTCAGGGGACACTATCAGGCTTTCAATGCTCCGATGTTTGGGTCTGTAGATACTGTAGAGGAATGTTATCTTGCTAAAAACTCCAAAATTTGAATTTCTTGTTATATTTGTTTCAACAGCATGACCTTAAGATGGCCAAAATAGCAGTGTCATGAAAGAAAATCAGTCTGCTCAATGATATGGCTAACCTAAAATGCACAGAGAACAGGCAAATTCAAAGCAACAGATAAACCTGCTAAATATCAAAAGATCAATAAAAAGACATCATTTCCAATGGGCATGCTTTTTCCAACAGGCTTTCAAGAGGGACAGATTTTGTATTGCACTACACAGTACAGTTTCTCTACATTTACCAAGTCCCTTTAAAAGAAATGAACCAGGAGTTTTGACCAAGAACTATCTGGTAATTTTCTCTTTACTCTGATACAAACCATAGTTTTATACTGAAATGAAACATTTATGCATACACACAGAGACACATGACAGTTAGCTATGGATGTTGCCTAAATATATATACACATAAAACTTCAAAGCAAACACCCTGACAGTTCTGCAAAAAGAGAGCAACAGGCTCCTTGATGCCCAAACTCTTCTTTCCATGGTTACCTAATTATCCTGGTCTTGGTAAAGTTAGCTGATGCTTATCTTGTCCTTTCTCCTCTCCTACCCTCTCATTCTGCCTTACTGACAACTCCCATTGCTTCTTCAAAAAATCCTGCTCACTTCCCCATCACTGCTCTAAAAATATTGTCTCATGTCTTTCCTTCTTTACCTTCTCCAAGTCTCCTTTTTTCCTGTACTCCTATATATACAAAATATACTGCCAAGTCTCATAGCTTAGACTTTCTATATATCGACATTCTCACTCGAACCCATCCTCCACCTTCCTCGACCCTTTGCAGGATTGTAAGTCACGGTATGCTGTTCAGGAACACTCTCCTCCAAAGTCTGACATTTAAAAACATCCCCACCACAACACACACACTCTCCAGATCTTCCCTTCAGGAATTAAAAACTGTTTTAAAAAAAAGAAAACGTAGAAGTTTCCTGTCCTCTCAAAGTATCCCCATAGAGACAACTTGGTACCTATTCCTGCCTATGAAACTCACTTCAATTATGTCTGGTCTGTTCAGTGTGCCACCCCTCACTGAAAGGCTTCAACATGACTGTTCATGCCAGAAGGGGCCTTAATGTTTCTCTGAGGTACACCACAGCTCTGTATATTGAGATCACCACTCAGAATTCACTATTTCAGCTCACAACAGCAGTGTTATTGCTACTGTTTTTTACTTCTGTTTCCCCAAACTCTCTGAATTATGATAAAGCAATACCACTACATTACTAGCCAAGTTATGCAGACAGACAAACAGGTTGTACGCAAGGGATCAACTGAAGAAGGACACTGAGTGATGCAGTGGATCCTTTCAGTAAACATCTGGCACTATAATGAAAAAAAACCCCAAACCACCACAACTTGCTGGTAAAGTAGTTTCTGTAGCATTATAAACCTAAAATGAAAAGCAGGATCAAAATAATTCAATGGTAGAAGTTATTAATTTCTAATTATCCACATAACCAATATACCACTGTAAGACAGTGATCTCTATTGCTCACGCATCTCTACTTACAGCATTTAAAGCATCAATACCCATCCTCCCCAAAACGACACTAATCACTTTATTTTTAAAAAATCCATGTCTATAAACAGCTAATACATTGTCCCTGCTACTCAAACACTTTCCCTGCCTTTGTGCAGGCTGTATGAAGATGGCTACTTATTATCCAAGGAATTATTTTCACATGTCCATCCTTTTGAAGGGTTGTGGATTATTTACTGGAAAATACGTGGTGTTTTTATTCCAAAGATACATTTATGCCTTACAAGCTTTAATTACGTTTCAAAACCATTCTTTGAGGTGAGGTATTTATATTTTAGATTGAAGATTCAAGGTGTGGAGGTAAGATAATTTACTCTAAGCCAGATCATCAATCAGTGCCAGTCTGGACTAACAACTTACAGTGCAGACTCCTCTTTTCTAATGCTTCTTTAACAAACAGTACAGGCAGGTTACATGGTTCCCAATTCCTAGGCAGAAGTGTGAAATGTAATTTACACCTTTTCTGTGCAAGTGCCGAGAGACATTTATGTCTGTGAAACTCAGCTCAAGAAAGCAATGCAAAAAGATCTCTGCATCTCTTTGATAAAGGTTTTCTCTTTCACAAAATGTTCCCAGTGAAACAAAAAGAGTCTGAAACAACAAAATCATTATTCACCTTTAAGCTTTCATCACTGCTGTGTTTTCCAGGTGCTACTGGATCTCATTCTGCTCTCAGGAAGCTTAGACCCAGGACATACTTCTGCTGGAGGAGAGTTAAACTGTTTACAGAGAATCTGCCCCTAACCTGCTGCATGAATGGGGAAATGATTTTTGGATCTTATGCTGCTCTGGTGGAATTCCACAACCTGAGTATGATCTGCCAGCATTTCAAGTCTCCACCAGCTAACTGCAGAGAGAAGCAATGCATCCGATGTCAAAAATCGAGACTGCACCTCTAAAATTCTCCAAGGGGGAAAATAATCTGTCTTTTGTAGCAAACTTCCACAATACAGTTTAAGAGAAAATAAAGTGAATGACACATAGGACAATGTACCATAATCCGACTCTATCAAAACACTACATTCAGATAGTGTCAAAAAGATCCAACAGAAGCCCTTAAAAATCCAGTGTTGTTTTTAGCCCGTACTCAGCCTCTGGAGGTGGAAAATAAGTAGAAGGCCACATGATCACTCCACAGCTGGTGCAGGACTGTTTTAATTCATAGCATGGTCTTGTGTGCACACTAGCTGAGTAGAATATCCCAAACTATGGACTTCTTTCATCACAACCCTCAACAGATTGCATCCATAGTCTCTTACTTGCAAGCGTGCGTGCGGTTAAAGCAAACTTCCCTCATCCTGCTGAGCTAACAACGTTGTCCAAAACCTTCACAACAATCAAAACCATGTTAGACTGGGTCCTTCCCTGAAGATTTGATCATCTTGCACACAATATAGCAATTCAGCAAAACTGAAAACAGTAAGGAAACACTCAACGCATAGAGTCATCAGACACACTGACACCCCAACAGCTCACTAAGGAAACCACTTTCTTGGTTAAATGTTGGCATGTGGAAGTTAAATGAAATATCAGCACTGAGAGTGATTTGTTGTAAATCAAGGAAATTAAAAAGAACGGGGTAATAAACGTGTTCTTTATGTCATCTGGGAAACAAGCATACACTTCATTAAACTGTCTGGCACAAGATAGCCAACATTTAGACTAGTGAGGAAGACTGAATAGTATTTATTGAAAACGAACTTTAAAAAAAGAAGAATATTAGAGTATGAAAGTATCCTGTAGGGACAGACTGGTTCTCTGCCTCTTCTGTCATCATGTGGCACATGCATTTATCTCAGGGCTCTCTTCCCTGACCCATCTCTTGTAGCACAGAAGAAATCATTACAGACAAGAGATACTGAGTTTCTGCTAATATCTGTCAGCTTGAGCTTCTTTCTGCCAATCTCTCTTCCAGGAGAGCATTTAGCAAAATACTTTATCTCAGGCTGCAAGAACTGAAAATAGGAAATTGCTAATGATGTATAACTGATGGGACATCAGAAGTTGCCAAAAGCAAATGTTATCTCTCAAATGTGTAACTTTATTCACTTCAACTATCTTATCCCAGGCATAAATTTGATGCCATCTGCCTAACTTCTTCTATTTTACTGCTCAAGGACAATTCTATAGCTCTTAAATTCCATAGTCTGCAGTCCTAACAAACTGCAAATCAAGGATGCATCCAACAAGCCATTTACTCTAAAGAAAAAATCTGAGGTGGGGGGGGGGGGGGGAAAGGTACCTCGAT
>NW_009603857.1:62442-69621 GCF_000690535.1 Cariama cristata
ATAATCCTACCACACTCATACCTTGTCTAAGGACATTTAATAAAAATAATTCAATCTTTTGAGTTATTTTTTGTGTAAACAGAAAATGACATCTAGTAATTCTTCATTTTGGTGATGCTGGAACTGCTCAACAAAAAACTAAACCATGCTGTAAATCAAAATATGAGTAGGGAGAAAGACGTAGAAAGTATTTCATAAAACTAACTTTTCTTTCCCATTCTATTTCCTCACTTTAATGACCTAATACTGAAACACTAAAGTAAAAACAAAAACAAAAAAAATCCTCTTTAATAGAAGTTGAGGATGCCATTCTCCCAAAAATCCCAGCAACTGGAAGGGAAAGTTGCAACCCTATGAAAATGTCTCTTCCCAATTTTCTCTTTGATACAGAATTGTCAGCAAAAATAGCTTTATGAAACATTTTATAGTCAATGATTTGTCATTTTCTGATATAAAAAGTTAGGCAGGAAGCTGTCTAGTAAGTTATAATAAATGACTTGTCCACAAGAAGTACAAACAGAACATTACAGTTATCAAGTTTCATATACAATAAAAATGTCCCACGAAAACAGCATGTTCTATTTGATCCTATTTGTAGGATTTTTGTCTGTTATTAAGGCAATTTGGTATCAATTTTTTGTCTTGATTCCTGTAAATGCATCTTCTACATATACAATCCACTTGCATTAGCTTAAAAAGCAAATTTCATCAGGGCACAATTTTAGAAGTATAGAGGTACAGTATTAGTCGATGTCTTTAGGGAATTACTTCCCCTCCCACCAAATTTAAAATATATGTATCTATTCTGGGTTTTATATGCTTTGAGACAAAGATTAATAAAGATTTCCAAACAGAGAGAGACGTTGATCTCACCCTTGAAAAGTCTGCTTTTTAAGAAGCACCAGCAAAACTCCATGCTCCTATCTTCCCAAGCATCTCTACCACACCGCTTCAGTCTCCTGTAAGGAACCAACCACAAAACCAGTGTTGCAGAGCCTCCTGAAGATCGTCACTTTCCAGCTAACCTGGGTGAGTAGTATCAGAAACAGAAGATGGATGTTCGGAGCTGAGAGGACTCTGAGTTTCCTGGTTTCCAAACCCCTTCTGCAAGCACTGTTTATAGCTGCTTGCAGTATTAAACTCCAGCTTGAGCAATGTACTTACATTTGTGTGCAATTCCCAAATTATACAGCAACGGGCAAAGGACTACTCATGAATTCGAAGCTATTTATAATATCGCAGAGTCAGGAGCTTCCTGAATTAAGTCAAGATTTCCAGTATAACCACTTTGACCGCAGCGTTGTTTCACTAGCAGTAGCAGTAATACAGCACACACCGTCACTTCTGACTGGTCCTTCCCTCAGAGCAAATTGTTCCAAGTTCAGAATGACCACACCAATTAAGAAGGTGTTGCTATTTACAATGCTCACAGTGACTTGAACCTCAGGAAGTCCAAACACACCACAAAACCACCAAAACCAATCTCCATGTTATTCATGGTGAAAGATAATGATTTGGCAAGACTAAATGACATGCCCAGGATGATACACACTTAAGAGCTGGGAATGCTACACTGGAGTGACAGCTGGTAACATTTACTTTCAAAACGCTGGTGAGAACTGAAGTACTGAAAATCTTAACTATTGTACAAAATGAACCCGTGGGATTCACTGAGTTAGTAGCCATGACTTCTAAATTGAGCTTTACCATTTGCTCACCATCTCCTTTTCCTCTGTCCTCCTCTGTGAATTACATTCCCATCAGCAAAAACAGGCCCAGAAATTTGATGCAACTTGCCCAAGATGGCCCAGCCAGTACCCAGTTCCCTGCAGGTCAAAATACAGATTGCAATGCAAGTGACGTTATTTTGGAATTAATATTGATGTACTGGCTACTAATAAAATCCAAAGTATTCGTAACTTGTGACAGCTGCTACTGAAGAAGGCAGTTTCAGTTGCTGTTTCTTTTTAAACATAATGAAACCATACAAAACTTGATGAAATACAAGGACTTCCATAAACTGAAGCAAAAAAAGTATCAAAACTATGTTCTTACATGCTCTTTCTTAGCATATCACAGTATCTCTCATGCTTTATTCTTGGTGCCAGCTCGACTGTATGTTTCAGTAGAGTCTTGCACCGAGCTAGTTACTTTGAACTTCTGCTTTTAGTTATCATCTAGAAATATTTGGTCTGTGAAAATACTGCAAAGTGTTAATATTTTAGAAATTGATTTCTGATGTCAACACCCCAACTATAATTGCACTATTTTCAACCTTTAGTGACAATGTGAACAATCAGTTTCATGAGTCTATAAAGTAAAACCCCCACAAACACAAAATAATCCTAATAACAGTGTTTTACTCTTTTATTTCGCCATTTTTTTTTGCACAAAAACTAAAGCAGGGTGTGTGGGGTAAATGGTGAGCAATGTTTGTGCCAGCTCAGACACCATTTCAAGATTTCATATAAAAGCAAAAGCCGATTTTAAAATTCATCTGTGGTTGTTAGCAGTGTTTCACATGTGGGTATGGAATTTTAAATGGTCATTTAAAACTGTAAAGCTAATTAATCAATCTGTTACAAAGCAGGAATAGTTTAGTCTGTATTTTCTAATGCCACCGCGATGTGATTCCTTTCTGACAGACTATAATAAAAGAATAAATTTTAATAAGACTTTAAATGATGGCTGTAGTTAACTTCATCCTAAAGGTGTTTTCAGCATCCACATTGCTGAGATGAGCACGGATTTTTATCCTGCTAGATAGGTAGCTTTTAATCCAAGAAGATGCCTTCAAAGACAAAAGCCAACACATGTAACCATTCACACAAACATGAATCCTGACTCTGTCACAATCTGCTTTGGAGGTATCCACATTTCACAATGATGGTTAAATGTTTGTAGGACAGGCAAAGGCCTTAATGGACCAGAGTTTTAAACTTTCTGACTTGTCAAGTTGTTATACTGTGAAATGACACTCAAGGTCTGCCTCTATCTGACTGTCTTCATTGTGGAAGCAACTGGCACACTTGGATCAGACTCTCAGACCAAAAGGGTGTCTTCAGTCAGGTATTAACACCTTTGGCCAAACTGTAAACTTTGTCTCTCCCTCTTCAAATCGCTTCCAGGCAAGCTTGTCTTCAGAACATGGGGCATTTGGTAGCCCTGATGGCTTGAGCACATGCTTGACACCACAGTCTGATACGATGAACAGAACTTTAAATCTTCAAGGGATCAAACACTACCAGCATGCTTACTGCCCTGATCATTCACAGCTTGATTTACAGTCTGCTCTAGTCACTGACAGAGAAAAGAATGAACTGTCAGTTCCTAGATGATGCTCAGCATTGCAATGAAATTTTTATAGCCCAATTGCTTTTTATTTGAAAACTAATTTTCAATGTGATTTTTAATGCAATTGTTTCTTAATGTGCAGTAACAATTAATTTGCTTTAAGTTGCCTAAGATTTTCCTAACATGGTAGATAAGTGAGAGACAACTGCAATTTACAGGACAGCCTGATTTACTTCCTCACACACATACACAAAAATATTTCTTGTTTGTAATTTAGAGGACCCCTGAAGTTACAATAAAAACTTCTGCCCTTTCCCCCTGGCACCAGCCAATTCTACCCAACGTTTGGAAGGATTCATGAACCTCTGAACAGACCCTGCATTTCAGTTTACAGGCACAGAGGAAGGCCTCGTTACTTGCGGACATCAAGGAGAGAGCAATGTGAACGATAAGCCACCTTTCTACTTTCATCTCCCACTCACTTTTGATGTCCTGATGCAACAGCGCACTGGCAAGGTGTCATGGGGGGAGAGATTCCCAAACTCACAGTAGGCTAGAATTGTCTTCCTCAGAGCGACCTTTACAAACTAAAATAGCAATAAGCCATTTGCCAACCTGCAAGTTATGATCTCTATGAAATGACAGTGCCCAAGTCTCCAAATCACTTCCACACAAACACCTGCAATGCTGGCAAATATGCACATGTGATAAAAATTTGCAGTGTGTTTAGTACATGTAGTTTACTATGGATCTCCTCCCTTTCTTGTCTGCAGTCTTCTCCTGCTCTCCAGTTCCCCCAGGAGTTCAGATTATTCTGCATTTTCCCCATCCTGTTCCATGCACATACTGCTTTATGTCTCCTTTCCCCTCTCACATACTCTTTTACTCCTGCACTCTCATCCTACCCTAACTTCCTTTCCCTTTTTCCCTGCCCCACAAATCCAGCTCCTTTAAATTTCTGATCCTTTGAAGATCTCTCATTTTATTCTTCCCACTAAGCTCAATGATAACTCCATTTCCCCAATAAAATCTTGTCCTTTTTCCTACCTACACATAGGTGGGATTGCTCGCCCTTTTACCGCACACAGTCCCTGGATGCTCTTTAGGAGAGGAGGACAAGGACCACTCTTCTCTCTTTCCAGAATGGACAGTTCCTTGGTACATCGTGCTCTCCCTCCGAGAGGAGCTTCTCAAGAGGCATTTCTCTGGCAGGGTCACAAAGCAGGCTGACAATAGCTTTCCTCGCTGCACAGGAAATGCTCTGATGGTAATTGACTCTCTTCCCCAGGCAGAGTATCAAAGTGCGAATCAAGGCTTCCCCTGGAATTTGGATTCGGTTGCCCGAGCTAGAACAATAATGGAGATGCTAGACAGGCTTGATAATGGCTTCTATTTTAACTTCTGCCTTTATTTTTTGGAGCTGCCTGTCACTTGGCATTACTATGGTGCTTGCTGACCAGTGATATGTTTGTTTTCTTGTACTCCCTGCTTTTGTGCAGCTGTATTCCTCTACAGACTCCTCTAATACCTTCACTGCAAGCTGTGGGGCAGGATGATTCCTGCACTATTTGCACAGCCGAGTCCAGTGGGGGCCAAGGCCCCTTCAGTGCTCTGTTAATACACAGCATCTAAAGCTTGGGTCTGGTCGCAGAACAAGGGGGACAGTATTGGCAGGAAATGAGACCTTTCCTCGCTCCCCCGAGCCTGCCTACTGCCTTGTATCAGACAGAGCAAAAAGCAAAACGGGCAGGATGGGCGCAAGGAAGGAATTGAAACAGTGCCCAAGTGAATGGAAAGTATCCAGATGGCTGTGGTAACTCACACGATGGGAGTAAAAGCAAAACAAAATGAAAACAAAACCATATGCCATGTACCCTTCGCTCTCTTGCTCTCTTTCTCTCCCTGCCTTTCTCCTGGCTGTTGCCCCAGGTCTTTCTATCAGTACAGATAATAGTATGTTACTCAATTATGTGTATGTCATGAATAACAATAACCCTTTTTTACATTAGAGATCATGGATTATGACTATCCATGTGACAAAGAATGTAATATGAACCACAAAATGATACTCATGTAAGGGTCAAGAAGTGTAAGGGTCTACAACGGGAGTTGTATTTCTTCATCAAATCCTTCTTTTTATCTGGTACGCTGTATACTTATAAAAGAGAATATTAACTTTACATGTCTATGTTGCTATATGCTATAGAAATATCTACTCACAACCTGCTTGTATCTCAGGGGGAGTATTCAAAAGCATCATGGCAGTGGCAGCATCAATGTCAGGATCTGGAAAAATCAACCAATAAATACATTATTTACAACTGGGCTAATCTTCTTGCCCCCATTGCTAAACTATAGGTTCAACCAAATCTCTGCAGTGAAAAGGTATGAGAGTTCATTATTCAGCGGGCTTGTTGGTCACACATTGAATTTACCCCCAAACTTGCATGTGACCCCATTGCTATTATTAAACAGAGTGCAGTGCTGAATGTCACCAAACCATACTCCTGTGTACACGACACCTTCGCTGTTAGCCTCATGAATTTGCTATTTAATTCCGTAGAGAATATTTAGATTTCATTACAATGGGTCTGTGAAAGCAGGTGCAACATGACAATTTGGAAGCAACACAGAGGGATGAGCTGACAGTAGAGTGGGAAAGCATAAAGAACACCTACACCTGCGCAAGTACAGAAGATGACACTCGATCATTTCAATTTGTTGATAAGGATTTCAGCGATGTTTGAGAAAGTGTTGGAAGCCAAACTGCTACAATTAAAAGGAAAAAAAAAAAAAGAAACTAGCATTTCATTGAAGCACCAACTTATTTGCATCCTCATCCATTGTCACTTTAATATAAGCAAAAATCATAGGCTGGCTGCTGTTAATTCTTAAGTTGGTTTCTGAATCCATCACAAACAGTCAGTTGACAGATGGTAAGTTATAGAGACAGAATAAAATATGATCCTTTTACAACTATACTCACTTGCTTCACACACAGCAGCTCGGCTGCTATGGAAATGTAGGTAGCTATGACAACAGTAAACAACCCCACAACGGCCACTGAATGAGCTGAAAAGAACATCTGCCCCAGCAAAGCGTCCCAGCTGCCCTGGGGCACAACTTGCTAATCGTGCAGTGATGCCGTGTGACAGAGAAAGCCGCCTATGCCATGTCCAAATAAATGAAGTGTGCAATTGAAGCAGACATAAAAACGCACACCCTGGCCGACTGCTGCCTCTATGCTGCTAAACTGAATGACTAATGAGTATGCATTTGTTGTTTGGGTTTTTTTTTTCAGCTTGTCAGTATTTATACTAAATTACATGCCAAAAAATTCAATTTACTACTAATAGCTTCATGGCACTTTATTTTGGCTATTATGTCAGAAAATTACTTTTCACTGTTAAAAATATATGTATATTGTACCCTTATATATTTCAAATTATTTCCAGTAATGTGATGCGGTAAAAAGTCCTGCAATTTATTAACAATACAAATGACATAGAGTGGATTTCAACATCTTCTTAAGCAAAACAGAAGTTCACTTGACTGATGAAGGAAAAAAAAGGGATTTTTTTATTAGTTTAAATATTTTTAATTTTCTGTGAATAGCTTGAACCACACTTCTAATTGCTACTCTTACTATTTAACTGCTGAAACAGTAAACAGAGCAACAGTGTAGCGGGGATAAGACTAAAGTTGAAGCAGCAGCAGACTGAATTAGTAGAAAAGGTGCCCACACACTGGAGAGCAGGTGCCTGTCTGCTCCTGGACAGGTCAGCATAGCCTTTTCCAAGTCACCAGCAGACTCCTCAGAAAAGCAGCTTTACCAACTTATGTTCATCTTCAAGTCTGAAGATACATTCAAAAAGCAGTATTCCT
>NW_009603857.1:69652-71116 GCF_000690535.1 Cariama cristata
CATCTATGCCGAAAGCGCCGTTTCCAAACAGCCTGACTCCCGAACACGTGCCATGTTGCAGGACTGGGTCCACTCAGCACATAGCCTACACAGCCAGAGTTTCCCTCTAGTCAAACTGAAGAGTGGTAATCTATCTAACATTAAAGAGCAAGACAAAAAGCAAAGAAGCCTGACAAACAAAGCCAAACCAAAACAGAATTCTTCCATCTCTTTCATACCATAAAATCAGAAGATCTTCAGAAGTTGAATTTACTGCATCATAATTCATACAGCCAACTTCAGTATTTGTTTATTGGCTGTTCCTAAATTTTGTTTTCTTGTTTTACTTTAAATAAGGTCCTACCACCAGGTAACATTGTAGCATAATGTTAATTTTGCTGTTGAAAGAATAAAGGGGGACAACCAGAAAAAACACATTTCCTGCTGAAAAAATTTGTTTGTGTAACAAACTGTGTTTTGAGATAAAATTGATGCAACCAGTTTATCTTGAAAGGTGCATCCTTAGCCTTTGGACCACTAATGGTACCACCATGTTTCTGTAATGACTTCATGACACTAACACAAGCTGTTTACAACACACGACTGCATCCACAGCATCTGTTTTCAAAGCACAACTCTGATTCAAGCCCATCCACACCTGCTACGGTGTCTGGCTCTGTTTCTATGGGTATAGTCTTGAAGAAACCAGACAGCTATTCCATAATGCCTTAGCAGAGTTAAAAGGGCTTGAGGATACGCACCCAGGATAATGTCAGTAGGATCTGGGACAATACACTTTGGGTTGTCCTTCAGCAGAGAGAAAAAGAATACAGGCTGTATTCCTGCCACTTACACAAAAGCGGAGTTTATGTTAATGCCCAGATACTTCAAAAAAAAAAAAAAATAAAAAAGAAAAAAGAAAAAAGAAAAAAGAAAAAGAAAAAAAAAAAGAAAAAAAGAAAAAGGAAGGACTGGCTGCACAAGGAAGATAGGGACTGAGAGCCAGCAGTCTGAGACCATACAAAGAGGTGCAGGAGCAATGCCCCAGGGCAAATTGAAAAGCCAGTTCATTCTTGTGCAGCATTTATGCCCGCAGTTTGGAGGTGTTCTCCTGAGAAGGATGTCAAGAAGAGCCAAGAAGTAGTCATGAGGAGCAGCACTGAAGGCAGGCGAATGAAGGGTGCCTTTCCTTGGACTGGCATTTCCTGCTTAGACTCCTGACACCCACCAGTGCCCCAACGCTGACGGCCCTTTCCCCACAGCCGGCGTCTTCGTGAAGCCTCTTACAGGCAGATCCTCTTGCTTTTAGCAGTAAGGGCTGACCTCACGTGGCAGCTGGACCAGCCTGGTAACAGGATCCTCTCCCTCCTACCTGCCTGTCTGCATTCATGAAGCTGTGGACTTTGTAACTGAGATCTCTGCCCTACCTGAAGTCTGCTATCAACACAAAGGGTCCTGAAGTTATTAACAGTGGGTGGTTAGTGA
>NW_009603857.1:71149-76502 GCF_000690535.1 Cariama cristata
AGGTTAAAAATAGCTACATACAAAGTCACGGAATTTTGAAAATTAAGTATTTAAATGAATGCATTCTGGTTTCTTTTTGCTAATTAAAGTAAGTCCTGAATTGACTGTACACACAAACGCTATTTCATTTTTTACTAGTGGAAAGTAGAAGACGCCCAACTTTCCCAGTGAAAGAGGAAAGTAAGGAACAACAAAGAAGAGGAAGGATTGTAAGTGTTGTATGAAGAAGGAAGAGTACATCTAAGTCTCAAAACAGGTAACACTGGAGAGTGACAAAAAAAAAGTGACAAAAATTGCCAGCAGTCACTGCTCTCCCCAACAGATGACTGCTGTCTATACACTTAGCACTGCATGCTACAATCTGAAGTTTCAGTGCTTTGTCCCTCATCCACCAAGTGTCCTACACAGAGTATCAGAAAGGACCTAGAAGAAACCTTAAGCACTTACACAAACTCATGAGGCATGAAATCATACATCCCAACGCAGTTCAAAGCCAACAAGGGGCAGGAACTCCACCACTGCTGCAGCACCTCCCCTTGCAGCAAGAGCCTACTGTTATATTTGCCAGCATTGCTTTCAAAGACAAAGCTTCTTTTGATGAAGATGATACCAGCAAAGGATAAGTCACAAACCTCATGGCAGGTCTGTTCACTGCATTTTAGATTCAGGCCCCTATTCAGCAACGTGTTCAGAAGTGCGCATCAAATTGGTAAAAAGCATCCAGTTCTTTCACTGAGGAACTAACCTACAATTTATCACCCTGTGGAATTATCATCTAGTGCATATTGTCATGACACGCTTTGAGCCAAATTTCACTCTGCAAGTTACCTGTATACATCAGAATCTGTCCTGCACAGACACGTGAAGTGGGGAAACAGCAGGCATGAAATATTTTGGCATGAGATTACATACAAACATTCAGCAATGCAGAGGATAACCCTCAGGTAGCAGACTGTTTATTCTAGAACTGACAAAAAATAATTAAAAACAAACAGGTACCTGAAAAAGCCGGATGTGACAGCTGTCCTTTTATTATGTTTGTGATCTCTGATCCAAGTTCATTTCATAGAGAGAGGAAGTGTTTTATAATCATTCATATTATTTTGATATTTTTATTTCAAAACTTGATCTCATGTCACGGAATGCCTCAAATCCATCCCCTTCCAACTAAATCATAATAAAAATTAGGATAACACAGTCCCTTTTGATTTTGCTAGAAGGTATTTATTTTTACAGCCATACTATAAGGTTTTAAAGAAAATAGCAGTTGAAGCAGTTCAAAGCAACCATGGCCTGAATTTTCCAGCACAGATGCCTAGAGAGAGGCACTTAAGATGCATATTTAGGTACTACTAAAATGTTACTGTCAACTGATGTAAAAAATACAGTTAGTAAATAAACTGCACCATCTGTACACTACAACTATTGCCATGTTATCTCATCAGGAAGGAATTTATAACATCTTCTTTTAATTTAAAGTTACTACATCTAAAATAGAACTATTTTTGTCAAGAATTTCATTTCACCATTCAGCATGCTAGTTTTTGGCCACTTTTGCCTCAGCATTCTCCACTGCTTTTTTCCATTTAAATGCTCTACTCTAGCTGGAATGCATAAAACTTACTGTCACTGTACTCAGAAGACAAAAGTCCAGTTTATTCCTTTTCTATAAGATCAGCCTTTTTACTCCCTGCCTCAATTACTAGCACCACCCAATCCTACACATTTTTTGTGACTTGATTCTTCGATATTTTCAATTTCCAGCAGCAGGAAAATGTTGCAAAAGCAACACTCTGTCTTCCTTCTTTTACCTTTGGGTTTATTGAACTGCAACAGAACAAATGGCAGCTTGCCCCTATTTAACTTGCTTGTTAATAGATGTGCCTTTTCCCTTCACACATCATGATGGTTAACCTTGGTATGAGTCAGGTTAGGTCAAAGACACAGAGAATAATTAATAGAGTGAAGGGGGTTTGTCCCCTGTTTGTTTTAGTTTGGTTTTTGTTTTTTTTTCTATTTTTAATTTATTTTGCCTGATGACAGAGTAAGACCATAGCTATTAAAATAAAACTGCAATGTGCAAGATAGAAAGAAATACCTGAAGAGAACTGTAAGTACTGTAACTCTGTCAAACTCCTCGGTGTAGGATGCCACTGAGTCCACTTCTGAAATATTTAAGTAAGGTTGAGAAGAGCGCTTAAAATAAACAGAATACTTGTGGAAGCATACGGTAAACCAACAGGATTCAGAACCAAGATCTTGGGACGAAACAAGAAATTATATTCATACCTCAACAACAGCGCACGAAAGACCAAGAATGACAATTCTGGAAGCTACATAATAGAGGCCAGGAGGAAGCAATTTCACTAGCAATACAAAACTGGTCTCGCAGTCACAGTGGTTCTCCCACTCCTTTGAAAGGATCTAGTATGAGACACAGAAGAAGAAAGGTACGGGTCTAAACGAATCAATAATTTTTCCGTTTTTTTAAGTTCATTTCCGCCACTGCCAAGTAAGCTACAGCACAAATTATTCTGAGGTCTAATTTTCAAAAGTACAGAATATTTGTAACAGAAACCTTCTTCCTCCTCTTCTACTTTGTTAAATTTGTATTGTCATGAAGCTACTATTTCCATGCTCTAACAATACCATTTTATCAGCTGAAAAATTGTATAAATAAACAGTTACAACATATATTCTTGTTAAAAACATTAGCTTTAATAAAAAGAACGGTAGGAGAAGAGTTCCAGAAGGTCTTACACATGGCCCAACTCAAAGAGGTTCATCTATCATTTGGAAAACTGTATGAAACCAAAACATATAATCCTAACTTTTCATCAAAGTAGTAGAGATTAAGATCAACTAACTGTTAAAAGAAAGACTCACAACACTGATAGGTATTTTACCAGTGCAAGATAGGAATCTTTTAAGAGACAGTTGACTAAAGAGAGATGACATACATCTTATACATAAAAATGACATATTGTAATACATTCTCTGCTTAAAAATAGGGCGGGGATGTTTGCTTTGGTTTTGTTCCTTTATTTTTAAAGTAATTTTTCATTTTGGTGTACATTACTGGCAAGCTTAATTTTCACAGCTGAAGGATCACAAAGGCAACAGTAAATTCTTTTTTGACTCCATCCAGCCTGTGCACCTTGTAGTACTGAATAAAAAACATCAGCTAGAGAAAGCACTAGCCAGTGAGTCTAGCACAGAAGAGAGAAACAATTTGCTGTTCCATCATGTACTTACCTAATTTGTGATCAGGAATTTCAACCATCTTCTTAACTGACTGCTGCAGCCTCAGCTTCTACAGTGGAAGACGGGATTATAAGCGCTGTAACTCCTTGCAGCCTTACAGGTTGCACACATTTTTTTTTTGACCAGAGGATACACATACACACAAACACACATGCTCTTTGTCCCGTTAGGCAGATGTGTGCTATCTCTAACTGCAACATCAAGGTCATCTTCGCTCAAGGTCAAGCTTTCATCATGTCCCTGCTACTAATAACAGGTTTTTCTTCCAGGAAAGCGGGAGGATAGCTGGCAGGAGGAAGCCCTCTACAAAACTCTGACCATTTCAGATCAAATAAACCATACCTTATTGTCCCATACAACTGTTTGTTGTAAGCAGTCATTTCCTCCTCATGCTATTGCAAAATACATTCGTATCCACCAGACCTTGAGAACTGAGCATGCCTTTCAGTCCAGTAAGTGCAGGACACCTCAACTGGAAAAGAATCGACGCATCTCGTACAGCCCAAGTGACCCATGGGGAAATACTTACAGTCCCCACTCTCTCTCAGCCACTGGTTCTGCAGGAAAAGGT
This sequence comes from Cariama cristata, assembly GCF_000690535.1. Classification (NCBI taxonomy): domain Eukaryota; kingdom Metazoa; phylum Chordata; class Aves; order Cariamiformes; family Cariamidae; genus Cariama; species Cariama cristata. The sequence continues at coordinate 74,985 of NW_009603857.1, forward strand.
GGCTTTTGGGTACTTTCACTGCAAGGTAAGTCTTCAGGAGAGCTTCACCCAAACATCCGAACTATTGGAACCATCACAGCACAACCTACAGCATGAACATGGCTGGGGAAGTGGAACATAAATTCCACACCAGTTTCAGGATCCAGAAAGCAAAGGGGAAAATGTCAGATAAACATGAAAACAACAGAGAGAAAGGTTTTTCAGGGATTTTAAGGAAAAAAATGTTACTAATGATGAGAAAAGGGGTCAGGCATGTGACACTGCCAGTGATAGGACTGTATATAGCCTAACTCGGGAGCCAAATGCAGTTTAAAACCAAAAAAAAGAGCAGAAAAGGTGAATGAAAAGCCCAACAGCCAAAACAGCTGTGTGCTAACAACACAGGCAGACTGACATAATAGAAGAGGAACTCAAGGCACTAGCGTTATTACAGGAAAATTCACAAACAGGGTGGAACAGCAATTATTATTGAAACAGATGTCAAAAGGTCTGTGCTTTTCAAGGAAAAGAAATACGGGTTTTATATGGAAGGATACTGTCATGCACTAATGAAACAGGAGACTTCAGAAATAAAGAGAAGAAAACAGTATGTTTGGAAATGCTGTGGAAAGATGCTTAAAGACAACTTCTAGGAGAGAGATACTGGTCTGCTCTTCACTTCTTGCACCAGATATGGACCTGGATAGAGCTGTGCATCATTAAGGAAACGGGAATTATGTCAACATGGGAGACTGACTTCACAGTACAGATCGGAGAACAAATGCCAGTAACCATGGTAAGGCCAGTTATTCCTGGATGCGACAGCTGACGAGTTTCTTTATCCACGTTGCTGAATGAACAAGAACAGATTCTTTTCTGCTCTTCGTCTTAAGTAATGGGAACAGGAACTTTGGAACAGGAGATCATGAAGTGGTTCAGTTTAGATTAAGTAGGAAGGATAACAGCAAGCCTAATTTTAATTAAGTTCTATGATTTCCAAAGAGCAAGTTTTGATGAACTAAATGGTTTCTCTGGAACCTCTGGGAAACTGGGCTGAGGAACTCTAGATCTCAGCCTGGGCGACGCTGCAGTTCCTGCAGGTCACTGTGCGAAGAGCTCGCTCCAACTTGTACCCTGGGAAAAGTAGGGAAGATTCATTCTTTGAAAAAAAGAACAAAAAAGCTAAAAAACCAAGCTGGACAACTGAACCAACATGGAAAACTATTTTAGGAGAGAAAACAGAGAGCTTGGCTCGCTCAGTTAAGCAAAACAAAGGCAGAAAAGAAATAAGACTATCAATACAATGAGGTGACCATAGGATGCAGGGGGGAAAATAAAGGAAGAACAACTACTAAGTTTAAAGACAGCTTCAGTAAAGCAACGTTGGCTGAAGACAGACTGGTTAGCAGAATATTTCCAGACAACAGAGCAAGGGTATTTTGGAAACCTCTTCCAATAGGAGCTGGAACAAAGTAGAAAGATCGAATGTGAGTTTTCAGACGTTTCAGTGTTGCTGCTCACAATGTGACCCAGGGAAAG
>NW_009603857.1:76533-77209 GCF_000690535.1 Cariama cristata
CTGCCTTCCAAACTGTGCTTCTCTAGCGCACATAAGGCCTCTGCAAAAATCTGTGATAGTGAGAGAAAGAGCACAAAAACACAGTCATGAAGAAATTATGCCAGTGGAAGCCTATTTGCACAGAGACTCATCTACATAAACCTGCAGAAGCACCAGAATGATGTCTGACACTCCAGGACTAGACCTCGCACCACTTCATGACAAAGCTGACCTACAAAAAGCTTATGGGCAGTGCTACAGACACACAGGATCACATCTATCAGCTTCCACTGTGCGATGTGCCCTGAGCTGCTGAACTTGGGCAGGATGCCTGAAGCTCGGTGGCTATCTGCACTTGGAGGAGAGCAGTGCAGAGCTGGAGCCTTACACCTGACAGCCAAAGCAGTGCGGAGCGGTGATGTAAGTGCATGGTTATCATATGCAGCTGGCCTGAGCTCTGTGGCAGCAGCCTTAAGCATGTCAGCAAGACTCCTGGTATAATGAAGAGGAGTTGGCCAGAGGCTACTCCAGTAGCACTTGAACCATGGTACTATGAAGGAAAGCCAATGAGCAAGCCATGTAAGACCTGGCTTGTAAGTGGTCTCACCTCTCCTATTGTGCTCCCATGCCTGCATACAAACTCCTGTTCAGATTCTTGCCTTCTCTTCTTAGGCTAGCCAATGTGATGCCCATCTAC
>NW_009603858.1:0-209 GCF_000690535.1 Cariama cristata
CCCAAAGTACAGCAGAGCCCAAATGGGGTGCACACACTCTGATGGGGTGCAGACCCTGACAAAAAGGGGAGATCACAATCGGGGGTGCAGACCCCTATTGGGGGGCAGACCCCAATGGGGGGTGCAGACCCTTACATGGGGTGCAGACCCTGATGGGGGGGCACAGACGCTTATTGGGGTACAGACCCTTATAGGGGTGCAGACCTTAA
>NW_009603858.1:332-708 GCF_000690535.1 Cariama cristata
GGTGCAGACCCTTATGAGGTGCAGACCCTTATTGGGGTGCAGACCCTAACAGGGGGTGCAGACCCTTATTGAGGTGCAGACCCTTATGGGGGTAGAGACCCTAAAAGGGGGTGCAGACCCTAAGGGGGGGCACAGACCCCTATGGGGGGGGTACGGAGCCCTACAGGGGGTACAGACCCTTATTGGGGTGCAGACCCCTATGGGGCTACAGACCCTTACTGGGGTGCAGACCCTATTGGGGTACAGACCCTTATGGGGGTACAGACCCTTATGGGGGTGTAGACCCCTATTGGGGTGCAGACCCTAACAGGGGGTACAGACCCTTACTGGGGTGCAGACCCCTATTGGGGTACAGACCCCTATTGGGGTGCAGACC
>NW_009603859.1:0-226 GCF_000690535.1 Cariama cristata
GAATGCTGATAAGCCTCCGGCCCCTTGGTTGAGTGGGCTGTAGTAATAACCATGACAATAGTAATAAAAGCCAGGCCACCAGCAGGTACCGACAGATCCCCCACGGTGCACAGGGGCCGCATTGTGTGTGCGAACGTGTCCCGCGGTGGGAACATGCCAGCCGGATGAGACAATCCCCACGACTGACAGCCGGGGAGTGTGACCGGCCGTCACCAAGGGGAGGGGG
>NW_009603859.1:348-638 GCF_000690535.1 Cariama cristata
CGTCCCCAACTCTCACCGCGGTCACGGGTCAGGCAGGGCCAAGCACAGCCCAGCTGCCATCTCCCGCTGCCGGCGTTCTTTACATAATGGGATCTCAGTGCTCGTGCCCAACTCCCCAGCGAGAGCTCGAAAACAAGTTCATAAACAGGTCCTGCTAATTTCTCCCGCAAGAGAAATCCCGGCGCCCACAGGAATGCTGCCACCAGCTCCCGTCCTGAGTCTCCTCAAGCACCCTTACCCAAGTATCGGTCACATGCCGGGGAGAGATGGGCAGTGAGAACATTAATGGC
>NW_009603859.1:721-5767 GCF_000690535.1 Cariama cristata
TTCCTCCTTACCTCCACACTGGGGTCCCTTTGGCAAGATGCCGCATGGAGAGCCGGTCTGTCATCCTGAATCCGAAAGCTAGCGCAGCCTCTGCCCGGAGCCCAGCCTGCCTACGGCTGGAGCCCGATGGGCTCTCCTCGGTGTGGTGAACTGTGGCAGTTTGCCATGGATTCGGCACAGCTGGGCTGGGGGACAGAGCGCTGCCTGGGACAGACAGGACAGGGCTGGCTCCAGCTGCTGAAGGAAGCCAGCTCTATAATCAGTGCCCCGGTCACCCCCCCCCCCACTTGTCCCTGGCTCCATTCTCTTTTGCAGATAGCACAGGGGAGGCAGGAGGTTTTTGCCTTACCCCAGTGGCACTGGGCTGCAGCTGCCGGTCAGCCTTGCGAGGAAAGCTTCACTGGCACGGAGAGTCTACCACTGCTGCTGTTAGCCTGGGCGACGCAAAACCTCTGGGCTGGCGCTGCCGGTCAGCCTTGCGAGGAAAGCTTCACTGGCACGGCGCGTCTGCCACTGCTGCTGTTAGCCTGGGCGCTGCACAGCACACTGAGCCTCTGCACCAGAACAGGCACCCAGCGCTTAGGTCGGACATACCAAGGCAAAGGCCCCTTCAGGCAGCCAGGATTGCAGGCCCGGGCATCACGGGAAGATGCTGAACAGCCAGAAGAGAACCAGAGCCTCTTCCAGAAAGCACATGGTGACTGGCCCTGAGTCACGGTGCATTCCCATGCTGTTCTGCGGGAACAACCCGGCCTCCCAGGGCAGGCACCTGCAGACAATGGGGTTTAGCTGAAGGATGCCCCAGAAACGGGGTGCAGAGTAGCCCTGGAAGGGCTCTCGGGAAGATATGCCATTGATCTCTAGGACACCTCACCAGGCCCACCGCCTCTGTCCCGTTTGGGTCCTATGCTGCTACATATTGCTGACAGCCAGCCCCCCTGCTGTCCTCGCCCCGGCTCCTGCCAGACAGGGTGGGGATGCTGCTCCCTCTGTTCCCTCCTCCCCAGCCTGGAGGAGTGGAGGGGTTTGGGCCGTGCTGGGGCAGAGCAGAGGATGTTTGTTTGGTTTCCTTGGTTACTGCACTGCCTGCTCCAGTAATCACATTTTCCTTGTGCTGGCTCGGCCAAGAGCAGCAGAGAGGAAATCTGGAATGGCTGAGGTCAAATACCAGCCTGGGAACAGCCAGGGCCACCAGCCACAGTCCCTCTGTGCCATTTGGCTCCTTGCTGTTGTGGGTACCCAACCCAAAAGAGAGGTACCAGGCCCAGGGATGCAGCAACAAGCTCCTTCAGCAACAGCCCGAGGGCTCCCATCACTCCCTCCCGTGTGAGCCGAGGACACGGGCAGTGGCGTTGAACTGCGAGAGGAATTACAGGAATGAAAATGTTTGTGCAGGCAGAAGCCAAGCTGGCTGTGCAAGCGGGGGATGTGAACGGGGGAGCCTGCGAGCGTGGGTGCGGCCGTATTTATAGCGACGGTGGCGGCAGGGGTGTGCGTGTGCAGGGGTGACAGGGTTGCTGATGCCTTTTATTCCTTATGCATCCCTCAAGCCCAGAAAGCCTGGAGCACTAACGCCAGTTCCTGTCCCTGGGAGTTTCCCCTGCTTGTTAGCATTCACGGACAACCCTCTGTTTTGTAGCAAGGAAACTGAAACTGGAACACATGCAAACCATGGCTGATCTTGTAACAACACCCTTTCCCCCCTCGATAATTCGCTTCGGCAGTGGTGAACGCAGCATATGAGCTCCCCACTCCTGGCTGCCCTGCATCTCGGAAGCGAGATCTAAGGCTCCAGCACAGCAAGTGCTGGTGACGCTGCCATGCCAGCGTGTAACACCTATTCACGGTGACTCAATCAATGTGCGCTGGTAAAGCAGAACAGAAGGGAATCACCTACCCTCCAGCACGGCCGTCCTGTGTGAGCTGGGACAGGCAGAAGGGCTCTGACAGCCCTGCCTGGCCCGACCTTCGTCACCTCTCTCCCCAGCCGACATGGAGCAGGCACAGCGGAGCCTGGACGCAGAGCAGATGCAGCAGCAGCAGCTGAAACTACGGGACCGGCAGAGATTCTTTGAGGAGGTTTTCCAGCATGATGTGGATTTCTTCTTCCCTATGTCTCACCTGCAGATAGAGCATCGGAGACGTAAGTGCTGCAGGCACCAGCACGGGGCTGGCGGTGTTTCAGGGAACAATGACACAGGTGCTAAGAGATCAGTGGGACATCCCCAGCCAAAAGGCGGCCGGGGACACATGTCCTGCACTCAGACAGGACCACACACGCTGTGTGTGGGTGCGCTGTGGGTTACTCACACCACTTAACTGAAGTCACTGCACATGGGTACCCAGGCTGGTGCCCTGCGTAGTCACTGGCTTCAGACAGGCTCCTCCAGACAGCAGTTTGGGGCAGGGACAAGGACTGCAGTGAGACAGCAGGGGCTTCCAGAGGGATGTTTTAAGGAAACATGAACTTCCTGGGTGCCTCTTACCAGCAAGTAGAATTCAGTTCCTCATGGCAAGGCTGGCCTCCTTTCTTGGGGTCCTGCCTGCACAGGGCTCACTGTGCCCTTTGCCTGGCACTAGCACTCACCTTTTCACTGGCCTCTGGCTCTGCAGCCCCCTTAGGCAGCATTTCCTCCATGGAGGTGAACGTGGACATCCTGGAGCAGATGGACATGATGGACCTGTCAGACCAGGACACCGTGGACGTGTTTCTGGGCTGTGGGACAGAGGAGAGCAGCGTTGCTGGGTCCCTGCCAGGTACGTGCAGTCCTGAGCCTTTTGTGGACCAGGCTAGGAGCCCTTCCTGCCCCCATTGCCCACACTGCCTTGTTCCTCAGCCCTGGCCACCCTGCGTGCAGATCTCCACACACACATCCATACAAAAACAGACACTTGGTGCTGGGGTCTGTGAGGTTGAAGGACCTCACCCTGGGCTGGTCCATGTCAGTATCCACCTCTGCAGCCCAGAGGTACAGACCCCTGTAAATACATTACACTGCAGAAGACAGGAGAGGCCAGGCACTTTCCAGGGTCCGTGGGGCAAATTCTCTTGTCCTGAAGCTCCTCTGGAGCAGCCAGTGTCTTGTCACAATTTCCCAGGTCCCCACCGTGCTGCAGAGCTCACTGTGCCAAGCGGGAAGGCTGCAGGACCCCTCCACCTCCCAGTCAGACCCCACGTAGCTGGGCTTGGGTCCCACAGGGAAAGCCCGGGGTGCCAGCACCTTCCTCCCCATGCGCACACACCATAGTGATTCATTGAGGCCAAGCCAAACGTCTCCTTGCCTGCTGCAGCCAACAGCCTCACACAACACGGCTCCACACCGTGTTTCACATGCGACGGGAAAAGGCTCCACTGCCAAAAACGGGGAAGGAATGTGCGGCACTGCCCAGAGCCAAGCTGGGGGTGTGAGATGGGGAACAGCCACGGCAGCCACATGGGGAGCAGCCAGGAAAGCATAGCCTGCTGAGGAATAAGACACGTGTGTTGGAGGGGCTATCCATGAAGCTTGGGATCAAAAAAACCTCCAGAAGCCTTTTTCCTTCTCTTACTGCTCTCTCCTCCAGGGGCAGATGCCAGCCAGTGCCCAGAGGAAATCACTCTGCAAGTGCCCAACGCAGCCGAGAGCAAGTCACGCATTTCCTCCACGTCCTCTGTCTCCACGGATCTGAATAGCCTGGACACCAGCGAGGAGGGGGCCGAGACCCCCGTGGTGCAGTCGGATGAGGAGGACCTGCAGGAGGACAGTCCCAAAGAGCAGGAGGCAAGAAGCTAGCAGCCAGCTTTGCCCTCCTCCCAGCCTCCTTTGTACAGACCTGCCAGCCTGGAGGAAGGAAAGCTGCTGGCGCTCCGTAAACCCCACGCTGGACTGCTGTCCTGCAGGAGGGGAGAGATGGTTTTCCCCTCCTCTCCCTCCACAGGTTCTCCTGGCAGCCAAAGGAGAAGGAAAGGGGTATTGTAGGCTCCCAAATTAACTCTTCAGGCTTTGCTGCTAACACTTTCTGCTTCACTCCCCTGAAACGCTCAGCATCCCACAGCCCCACTGTTCCAAGATGGGATCCCAGCTCCCCTCGTCCTACTGACAAAGGTTCTGTCCCGACAAGCATTTAACAATGGCATACAGAGAAATAACAGTCTGATCTAAACAAGCAGTGGGTGTGTGTGTTATTGGGAGAAAACAGCCCTGGGAGGTGAGGGTTAGGTGGGGGCTGCAGGAGGGAGAGCAGTATAAAGCCAGTGCGCTAAAGGTGCCAGGCAGGAGCAAACAAAGCCTCCTGTTGCACAGCCCAGCTTCAGCACAGGGATGGTTCCTGTGCCCAGGGTGGGAGCAGACAGCACGGACCTCAGCAGAGAAGGGCAGCTGTTAGTGGAGTGGGTTACCAGACTGAGCAACTCGGGTGCTGCCTCCAGGACGGAGAGAGCCAGCGGCTGCCGTACAGACACAGCTGACCTAAGCAGGGCTGCTGGTGACCTGTAACTACCCACCATGAGTACACTGGTGGATCTCTCATGCAAACTGGCTGACTGGAGAACATCAGTACATCCAGCACCAGCAGCTGCTGCTCCCCCAGCATGGCGTGATGGCAGCAGCCCTGGCTGGAGGCTGCTTTAGAGCAGCGAAGGAAGAGCCATCAAAATGAGGCCACTTTGCAGCCTGTTACACTTGTTCCCTGCAGGACAGGTCAAGAGGAGTCAGGCACAAAGCCGGCCAGAGGCCCACTGCTGCTATCAGTGGCTGCAGGCCAGGAAAGTGCTGTCCCTGCTCGGGCTGCGTCAGCACAACTGTGGTCACCCCTACGAGGAAAGGAGCCTGGGAGATAAGCGACAGGAGCCAGGGAATGCTCCTCATCCCAGCTGCTTCCCAGGGGGTCTTCAGGCCTTACTGCACTCCCTCCTGTGTCAGTCAACCCTTCATGAGAGCGGCTGGAGCACTCCAGTTATCCAGGAGCGACGGGCCACAGCAGGATGTGTTGTGAGCTCCATCAGACCGCCACCCCCAGCACTGCCTTGCTCCAGCTGCAGTTTGCTTCCTCCCGGGGTGGCCCCAG
>NW_009603859.1:5793-6000 GCF_000690535.1 Cariama cristata
TGCCGGACAGCTCTGCGCCCGGAGATAGACGGTGTCCTGCGGAAAGGAGACGTCAAGGTGAGAGGGAGAGCAGACAACAGCGGGAAGAGCTGAAGAAGAGGAGGTCGCCCCGAGGACGGGGACAGTCCTTGCAGAGTCCTCATGCACGGAAAGCCTTACAGCGAACCACCCAAGCTCAGGCCGCACAAGAGCTTCCCCTGCAGCACC
>NW_009603860.1:0-263 GCF_000690535.1 Cariama cristata
CATCCCGAGCCACCGATCCCCGTCTCCCGGTGATGGCAGCTGCAACTCCGAGCTCTCCTCTCCTAGCTTTATAGCTGGGCCCTGGTGAAGGCAGCGTTACAACATCACGGGCACAAAGGAAGCAGGTTTTGTCTGAGTCCTTGAACTCTGGAGCCTCCTTCCTACGTCCGCGTTTTTGTAGCAAGGACTGGAGGCAGAGGCGATGCCGGATCGCCTACTCCCGGGCTGTCTCTGACCCCCTGCCAGAACTGAGGCCGCGGCTG
>NW_009603860.1:352-599 GCF_000690535.1 Cariama cristata
GGCCAGGGCAGCACTCACTGGGACTCCTGGCTTGGGTGCAGGCTCAGCCGCTTGCTCCGGGCACTCACAGCCTCGGCCCCCACTAAAGCCTTGCCTGGGCAGCACTGTGCCCCTTGCCAGCATCCAGCTGTGAGCCCTCGGCCCGGGCATGGCTCCCAGAGCAGCTCGTGCTGCAAGGATGGGATGGTTGGGGTGCTCCTGCCTCCCCCCGCAGTCACCGTTCCCTTTGGTGCCGGTGGTCGGGCTC
>NW_009603860.1:618-909 GCF_000690535.1 Cariama cristata
CCCCGCCAGCCGGGAGCACGCCGGGCTGCTTGTTTCGGCACATCCCAGCCTGCTCGCGAGTAATTTCCCCAGCGGATACCCATGCCTGCGATGCGGCTCCGCGCTGCGTGCATGAGTCACAGCACCTTGGGTTTAATTCATCTGCTGGCCGGGAGAGTGCCAGCAAAGGCAGTGTGCTGCTGCGGTTATTCATTCCCTGCTCAGCTGTCTCTGTGGTAGAGCTGGGTAATTTTCCCTCCCTATTAGCGTGAATTCTGATTAGCCAACTTAGCTTTTCCCTGCACTCCCCTG
>NW_009603861.1:0-8414 GCF_000690535.1 Cariama cristata
GGGTGCTGGGTTGCGGCGGCCACTGCTTCTCGAAGCCTGTGTGCCAGTCAGGATAAAGGCAGGTGATGGTAGAAGGCACCCAAAAGCCCCATTGCTCAGCTGAGGTCCAGTCACAGGTCAGAAAAAGACCTGGCACCCAGAGCAGGTTGAGCCTCGGCTTCTGTGTGTTTTGCCTTTGGCCCAGTTGCATGGTGCCCCTCGGAGCGTAAGGTTTGCTCCTGTACTCGGTAACACGGCTTGGGTCAGACTCGTCTTGAAGAAGGGATGAATTTGTCCACTGTAATGAACAAATAGTGCCATGCTGGGTTATTAAAAGAACAAAAAAACCCACCACAAAGAAAACCAGACCCAGCCTGTGCTGTAATGCTTTAATTGGCTTGTTTCTAGCAGTTTTGGGGTGCGGCCAGGGGAAAGCGCTGAACTTGCCAGGACAGGCTTTTAGACAAGTTGTGTCTGATGTCCTTAACAAAAACCTTTCTGCAGAAGACACAAAACCAACTTGGTCCAGTCTTGATCAAGTGAGGACTGAAGGACCTGGAATGATATCTGTAATATGCCCAGACACTTGTACTTCATTAAAGAAATTAGAGTAGCTCATGTGTTTGAGTAGACGCAACAGCAGCTTTTCCTGGTGTGGTGTAATGGCTCGAGGAGGACTTTCTGGCTGTTTTCCAGTTGTGCTACAAATTCATGCACCTGTGAGCAAGTCACTTTGTCTCTCTGTATCTTGGTTTCTGTGTATGTTAAAAAGGGGTGAAGATGCCTTCCCTGGTGGCCTGGAGTGGAAATGAAACAGGGAGATGGCAAGACTCTGCTTCCAAGTTACCTGGGAATAGAAATTAAAAGGTGACCTGGAAATTGTGAAAATTATTTCGTGGGAGTTTCTGCTAAGTTGACTTCTATTTTGTCTGTTTGTTTTGTATAGTGAAGATGAGGCAAGTCCCACATACAACCACATTTTCCCACTGTCTTCAGAGAGGGTTGTGCTGGAGAGGCTGTGGGTGTGCTAACCCACTCATCATGTACTGTGTGCTGGGGTAGTTCACCACATCATCTTCAGTGTGTGCTCCTAAAGATAGCTGGGTCTTCTAAGATGACTCTAAGAGGAATAAGTAGATGAAATGACTTAAAAAAATCTCTTTTGACCCTACCGCAACCCTGCAAAAAAACCCCAAACTTGGAAGGTTCCCACTTTCTAAAGCTCCTTTAGGAAGGGTCCATAGACTGCTGTCCTGAAAATGCATGCAGGTAACTGCTTGTATGTGTTTGCAGGAGTGATGCCATGGAGAAAACTTCCCAGGCTGTGACTTGTCCCTGGGGCTCACAGAGATGCAGCAGGAGGACAAGGTGTGAATTGGGGTTAGTTTTGTAAAAGGGGCTGGGTATAAGATGCTTAAGAACATCTTGGCATTGTGCATGCTGAGTTGAGGACAGACTGTCTCATGTTCTGAGAACTAAATTGAATACCAGAAATGTCAAAAAAGGATTTTTGTTCTCTCCCTTTAGCCTCTGCTGTAGTTAATCACTGCAGCTGGCTGGCTTGGAAAGGTAGAATTCTTCCTCTTCTGCAGCATGGAGTGTTTGGGGAAGGACAGACCAGAATTTTGTTTCCTCAAGAGGGAGGCTTGTCATAGCAATCTTTAAGTCCTTATTCCTGCTTGTGGTACTATGAGGTTTGTCCTTCTAAGCCAGCCAGCAGGTGCCTGTGGTTCAAGGCCTGGCTTCATTACCAACCAGCTTGATGCTCTTTGGTCAAAGGTTTCCTTCCACTGGAGACAGCAAGGACCCCTTCTGGCACTGCTGGGAACATGTGCAGGGGAAGCTCTCTGGCCAGTGGTACCATCGAGTGAAATAACAGAGGTTTTTTTGTCTTGTAAGATGAGGTGACAAACCTAAGGTTTTCCTATCCCTCTGGGCAGCTTTTGGATGAAGGCATCTGGGTGGCATGGTGTTATATCTAAGGAATAAAGCAGGGAGATGTTATCTTGCTTGTATGCACAAGAAAGCTGCCTGGTGCAAGAAGTGTGATCCTTTCCACCTAGTTCTTTGGGGCCTGTTCACACCTGCTCATGGTGTAGGTAGATCAGTAGTTGATCCTCTTCAGGTGTGAGTGTTTCTGCTGGTGCAAGGCAATGCAGGTCAGGCCCCCAGCCATGTAACCAGCCATAGCCTTCCCAGATTTGCACAGCATGGGGCAGGGGGAGAATTACAGGAGTTGCACCAGAACCCATAGCCTTGAATTAGTAGTTCTCAGCAGGGTATGTGACCGAGTTATCTGCATTCTTTCAGAACCTCAATATAATTACATTGTTTGCATGTTTATTTTCTTATCCTGCCGTTGGTTTGTCCTAAGACACCAAGTTCCCACAGATCACTGCACCCCTTTTCTCAGCCAGTCCATAAATTGTTTCTTCCCAGCATCAACACTAGCTGCCCGCTGCTGTGTGCAAGTGCTGAGTGCCTGCAATGCTGAGGCAGGCCCTGGCTCCCTTGGGTGGTCCTGCATGTGGCATCTAGCAAAAGATGATGAAACAGATCAGACATTCATAGAGACATTCCCGCTGCTCTACCCACAGGCAAAGTCAGTAGCATGAGCACTTCTGTCAGAACAAACTACAAAATAAGTTTACCACAAGCTTTTGGGTCAGAAAAGTGTCTTTTATTCTGTAACTCCTGGGTCGTACAGGACCTGATCTGCATTATGTTGATTTTGACAGTACCCCATGTGAGCAGCACTGCAAGATCAAGGTCTCTTTATGTATGGGAGCCCTTATCACACAGGGGAGAAGAACCTGTCAAAACTGTTCCCGGCTGCAGAACTAGGGGGGTTTAATAAACAAGCTGGTTTGGCAGAACATCTTATGGAAATTTAATCTTGTTTGTCACTTGAAGAAAAAATTGTCAAAAGTTTTAGACAGAAATTTGTGGTGTTTGTTTTATGGAGAAGTTAAATGTTTCCCTGTTGTCTTTCTCCTCCCCGCTTCAGTTTTGGCTCCCACCTGCCCCTGGCTGGGCAGAGAGCATGCCTGGAGCTCCCAGTAGAGGTGGCCCACTGCCTCTGAAGCTGGGCAAGAATCAAAAAGTAAAATTTACTTATGGAAAACAGGCCAAGGGAGACTGAAAGCAGAGGCAGCAAAATTGGCCTCCTCTCTTCCCTCCCTACATCTAAACATCAGACGAGCCCCTGGCAGTGGGCTCCCCGCAGCAAGCTGGTGCCACATCCTCCCCAGCAGACAGAGCAGTGCTGAAGGGAACCACAGCTGTATCTGCAGTGACAGGGGGTTGCTTGGTTTGTTAAGAATATGCTTTAATGAATATGCAGCATTATCTTTTCTGCTTTCTCCCCTGCTACTAAATAAATGGGGACAGTTTGAAAAATGAGCTGGAGATGCCTTTTGTTGCAAGCCAAGTCTCCGAGATGAGAAGAGGTGGTAATTAATTAAAGCAGCTGACTGGTACTTTTAAGTATTTTCTGCTTGCCCCAGTACAGGAGTGACATTTGTCCCAAAGCAACGTACGTGATATTAACTGTTCTGGTAAACAGTCTGTAGAAATGGGGTGTGTTCATATGGATGTACACAGGATAGCATCTCACGGTGGTGTTTCGCACCAGGCAAGTTTAGCAAGGTACACGACATCAGCTGCAAGCCTTTTCCCTTTCTTACAGAGTCACTGACCCACAGTATTTTTTGGATCCCTTCTCAGCCAGGTGGTTGCCCCATTGTAGGTGCAGCTGTGCTGTCAGACCTGATTTGACATCCAGGTGACCACAGTAGCCAGTGGTGTTGGGTTCACTGTGTTTTCAGATCACAGTTTGATTCTGTCTCATTAGAATAAGCAAGCTATGATATTTTGCAGATAGTGAAAGACACGTTGGGAAGATACTTGTCAAGAAGAGCTTTTCCCCACTCTACCTCTCTCCTCCAAACAAGGTATGCCTGGTTACCCTCTTAGCTTTGCATAAGTTGTCATTGTATTTGTGTGGCCAAGTGAGAATCTGAGTACAAAAAATATGAGTTTTGACAGTGTGGTTAAAAAAAAAATTATTTTTGACTTGGTACTAATGCAGATGGTTTTGAAATTCCCTTTCTTAATGATCAGGAAGAGAAAATTAAAAGGGCTTTCACTCACCACCCAATCCCCCAGCAAAGCTGCTGTCTAAAGTTCCTGGGCTAATGCTGATGAGCAGTGGGTGATGATGAAACTTTCTTTCAGTTCCTGCTGCTGAGAGTCTAGCTGGGCTGAAAGGCAAAGAATTCATCCTGAAAATTAGTTGATTTAAGCCCAAGATAAGATCAAGTTGTAGAAACATCTTGACCTGTCAATGTTTTGTTTGAAAACAACCTGAAATCCCTCCACGCCTGTCACATCTGTTTGCAAGCAGAGGCTTGTCCTCCTTTGGGTGTTGCCTGCTCTGGAATTAGCTCCTAGAAGGGATGTCCTCAGGGCATGGCAAAAGGATGACCTTACCTCTGTGGCATGTGCCAGGGCTTGAAGCTATCGAGGGACACAAGGGCTTCCTTGATGAAGTCATGCTTTGCATTTACCTCCTTTTACTTAAGCAAGCTTGGGATCTGTTAATTTGGCAGTGGCAGTCCGGTAGGGTGTTGAGAAGATGCGTTGAAGGGTGATGTTTGTAAAGCACCTGATACTGGGTAAAGAACTGCAAGATACAGAGTGTTATTGTGTCTATAATCCCTAATGACACTTTCTTAATCCCCTCTTCATTATGGACCTGTGCAGGTAACTGAGCATGGCCTGCTACAGGTATCTTGTCTTGTCTGATATGAGGGATGTCAGGTGCAGGCAGTTGCATGGGCTTAATGGGCCCTTGCTCTGACCAAATATGTCTGGGATGGGTGCTAGAGGTTCCCAAGGCAGAAGGAAGGGTTGAGGACTGATGTTCTAGCACAATACAAGGCCATTGCTTCAGGTGTCTCACTCTTCTGAATCGAAAAGCTTGCCCAGAGGAGAACTTTCTGTCTCTTAAAGTTTGGCTTGTGTCTTGAGGTTTAAAGTTTTACATGTCCCTGGGAGTGCGCCTGTGTGTTGATAGGGTCTTTCCACCTGTGGAAACACAGGGAATGCTGGCAGCCAAGCTCAAAAATTGGGGAAACTGAGGAAGTGGGACACCAGCACTGAACGTTAAATCCAAGGTCAAACAAGGCTTCTTCCTGACTGCATATGTTCCCTCCTGCAGGAGCTAATATACAGAGATGTGACCAAGGGCGATAGCAGTCGAAGGTTGGACTGGGACAGGCAGTGTGGGGGCCCTGTGGGACACCCAGGAAGCCATTCCTGACCCCCGCTGCCCTGACTCTTGACATTTGCCAGATTATACTTTCACAGAATTGTTACCTGGAGTGATGGGAATGGACCTGTTTTGGTGATTTCACTAACAAGCATCAGTTCTTCCTGGCGCTTATGAAATATATCATTTGCTGCAGAGACAAGTCTTTCCTGAGAAAAAGTCCTCTTTGTTTTCTTGGAAAAATGATTGGTTGACAGAGCTGTTTATCAAGAAATGTGCTTATTTGTCTGTAACTACATGAAGAAATTCTGCTTTTGCAGTGAGAGGCACAGACTCAGCATGAATCTGGTCAAATTTGCCCTAGTGAGTGCACTGAGTGCTTTTAATCAGGAGAAAAAATAAATATACATGTTTTAAATAGAAAGCCAAGACCTCTACCAGACGTGCTTGGTCTAAATCTGGGCACGCTTGAAAGTGTCACTGAAGTCCACCTACGATGTGATGGCAGCCTTGCTGATTTCAAAGGAAAAATGAGCAGAAAATTGACTTTGCTGGACAGTTATACATAAAAACATCTTCCTAGAAAGCCAGTCCTTGGAAAATGTAAGGCATGAAAGAGCCCATCGTTGAGTGTTGTTGAAGACCCACTCTATGAAGCCCCGGAGGGGCTGTGTTCGGCTCTCAACCGGCTTGCCAAGGGCAGCCGGGGTCCTGATGGAACTTGGCTTTGGGAGGGAGGAGGAATGAAGAGGAAGGAGGTGGAGGGGGGAAAGGAGAGAGGAGAGGAGAGGTTCGGGTGGCCATGGAGGGGAGGCTGGGCAGTCCCTCCCTCCCCTGCCAAGCCTGCTTTCTTTGACTTTGATAGGAAAGGAGATGAGTACGTAGGGAGAGTTTCTTTTCTATCATTCCCTCATTTTCATGTTTTTTCTTTCTATCTGTTTCCCACCCTTCTCCCCAGGGTTGAATTTGCTTTTGCCCCTCAGACCAAATGTTTCTGAACTCATCACATGAAGCAACCAGCAAGGAGATGGTCAGCTGCAGGTATAGAAACTGGCTTTAGGAATTGGATTAATATTCCTGTGTTTTGGTTTTTTTTTTTTTTGGTTTCCTTTCAGATTTGTCACCATGAGCCTTTTGTCGTTTGAGTCCATCTGCATTTTCCTGCTTCCCCAAGGTATGTTTAAAGTCATCGTTTTGCATCAGTGGTTTCTGTCTCAGATGCTTCCCCATCTCTGGCTGGAGTTCTTCATTCTGAGGAACGAGAGCCGAATTGGTGCCTCTCCAGGAGGTTTACAGGTAAACCTCTGAAACATAGTTTCACACAGAAGGGGAAAATAATACCTGGAGAAACAGCTTTTCTGAGAATTCGAACACATGTGATTGATTTGTATGTGAAGTGTCTAAATGATATGGGAAAAGCTGATGATATTATGATATTAAAATTCATCAAATTCTCCAGTGCAATTATTTGGTCTCTCCAGTGCTTGTGACTGTAATCTTTGAAGCCTAAGCCTGGCCTAGCTCTCATTCTTGCACTGCGTCCCTGCATGCAGTGAGCAGAGGGACTGTCCTCTGGTGCGCTGGAGTCAGGCCCTTGGCATTTTTTGTGCTGTGTCCCTGCTAGAAGGAATTTATTCCCATAGATACACTGCTGTGTCACCAAATTATTTTTTGCAAGTGTGAAATCATTACAGCAAAACAGCATTTTTACTGCTATAGATTAAAGCCTGCATGTCTTTTTTTTTAATTCTTTTTTTTTTTTGAGGCAGTTTGTAGTGTTGATGGGTGATTATCTGTTTGATCCCACAGTTTTGATGGTGTTGGGTATACAAGAAATTCTTGCTGACCAGGAGATGATCAGCAAGATCTCAGCTGCTGGCCAATGTAAGTTTGTTTTCTAAAGCAAGTATTTTCTATTTTCTGAATTTCTGCTTTCTTTGTTTTTCTTGGTGGTTTTTTTTTTATTTATTGCTTTTATTTATTGGACCCCATTCAGTTTGTAAAGTCCCCAGCAATGCTCTGACAAGTGCAGCGTTGTGGCTGGTTTGGCCCTAGCCCAGCTTTTTCCCTCATGGATATTAGCTCTTCTGGGATGCCGACCTACTCTATTTTTCCCAAATTGGTTATCTGGCAACCGGCTGGTGGTGCTTCTGTCAGTTCCTTCAGAGCCTGTTTCAAGCAATCCTAGTTTAAGGAGCTGTGTTTAATTACAGACTTAATCAGACCTCTCATGTGGCTAATTTGTTCAGGCTGTAAAGCCAGGACCAGCCACAATGCTGTGAGTAGGGACAGCTGGGCTCTGGCTGGCCAGCAAACCATATTCACCTACAGCTTCCTTGACATACATGCAATCGGTTACTTATAAACTCTATCATGCATTCTCCTGCTAGCCATTATTTTCTATTGCCTGTCTGTCAAGTGATAAATTACATTTTTTTCCTATGCCAGGCATGCCCTCCAGCCCCATGCTGTAGCACCGTATGTTCAGCTCAGACTTTCCATCCTGATGTGCTGTGTTTGGATGTTTCTCACTGATGCACATCACCAAGAGCCCTTTGGTGGGCTGCAGACATGCTGCTTACAAGGCTCTGTAGGAGACCTGCATTGCGGCAGCTGCACAGCTGCAATACAGAGATCCCCTCTCCTCGTACCACTGAACTCCAGAGCAACCTGAAGGCCATTTCTCCATGCTGAGCCCATACTGGCACGGGGACACAGCAGTCTTCTCTGTGCATGCTCAGGCAGGTAGCCAGGGTCAGTGACTGCAGGCAAGCACCTTGTGTTGTTGCATCTCCACATTCAGATGGGCTATGAGGACAAGGCTGACAAGCCAGGACGGTGCTGGCAGAGAGGCTGTGCTCCAGCTCGTCCCCAATGCAGTGCTCCAAGGCAAGGCTGGTTGCCCTGTTAGAAGAATCGGTGACCCAGAAGGGGATACTTTACAACTTAATCCCTCATTCTCCTGGAGAAACTGGCTGCATGTGGCTTGGATGAGCATACTCTTTGCTGGGTAAAAAAAACTGTCTGGATGGTCAGGCCCGAAGAGTTGTGGTGAATGGAGTTAAATCCAGTTGGCGGCCGGTCGCAAGTGGTGTTCCCCAGGGCTCAGTGTTGGGGCAAGTTCTGTTTCATACCTTTATCAATGATTTGGATGAGGGGATCG
>NW_009603862.1:0-13747 GCF_000690535.1 Cariama cristata
AAAGTACTTGGCATATTTTAACAGATTTCAAACCTACTGAATGTCCATCTTTGCAGTACGGGTGGGAGAAAACCCATCACGTTGCACACAGGGAGGAGGAGAGGTGGAAGGCTGCGCACACGGCAGGCCCCACCACCGCCCCACACGCAGCCCCGGACAGCCCTGGGACAGCCTGGCGGAGCGCCCCGGCCTTGTCCCACCAGGAGGCCCCCACCACCAGCCCCTGGCAGGCACCAGCCTGACAAAACGGCCTGCCACCCACCTCAACGTGAGGGAAGGCAGCTTTTGGCACATGTTTGCAATAACCTTTTTCAGAATGTTTCACACAAGGCATAGTTACCTCATTTCTTCGAAGTACCTTCTCCTTGTCTCCCTAGCTTGCTGCTACAGGACTTGAAGAATGCCCTCCATAAGTAACTGTGCTTTTTATGACTAGCAAGTCTTAGAAAAATCAAGATTTTAGATTATTTTTTTTTTTAATGTATCATCTGTTACTGTGCTGCTCCACACATGTAAGCATCCAGTTCAAAAGCTACATAAATTACACAAGAACAGTAGGAATTAGCACTGCTTTCCTGGAACTTAAGTATTTTTTTGGCCTAGCAACCCATTGGTTGTGCTGTTACCACTAATAACCTCATCCTCTAGGGTTGAAAAACTTTGTACTTTTAGTTTATAATGGCAATAGTAGCAGCTAGAATGATGATATATAATTCTTCTTTGTAAAGAAAACACTTCATTTCATCAGTATAAATCAAGCTATACAAACCACTTCCTTGTGTATCATCTTCATTAGCTGGAAATCTCTAAGTTTGGTCCTGTAATCAGCTAAGCTTGGAACAAGGCTAGAGGGGAAAGGCAGGGATTTAGTACTTAAGTCACTTTGCTAGTCCTAAATCCTGAGACTAATCTGTACCAACTGAGGCTTCACAATTGTTTCTAACGCTAGACTTTCCACCAAGAGTATCCCAGCGACTTTGAAATAAATAGCTAGGTAAGGCACTTGTAGCAATGCTGTAGAGTGCTGTGGATCTCGGCAGGATAAATGTCACACGCTGACTTCCAGGATACCACAGTCGTCAGGAGTACTGAAGTTAACATATTTAAACTTTGTCTCAGATAGCTAAGCCAATTGCAGCAAGAGTGATAGCTCCAGCACCTTCATCTCTACAAAAAAAAATGCTGCATAAAACCAAGCAGTCCAGAGAACAATTCATGCAATGCATCTTTTATTCTGTAATCTGACTGGGAGATGCCTTTTTCCTCTATGCCCTATTAATTAGATGTGAATTAGAAGCACATAGTCTACCTAGATGTTATCTTGCAAGGTATTTAAAGTACAAGCTGCAGCCTCTGTCACCAGTGGCTCCCTTCCTGGAACTGAACTTCTAGGCATGAGAAGTCACTGCCTTCTAAGTCGCTGGCTTCAAAATAGTTTTCTAATAGTTTATTAAAACAGCTCTAAGCCTTTTTTTTTTTTCCCCTCTGTTTTGGCAAAATATTTATTCTTTCTTTAAAGAGGACTTTGATAGATGTAATCATCTAAAGAACATCCTGCCAGTTTTAAGTTAGTCACAGATACAGCTGTGCAGATCATGTTTGCTGTCAATATCAGAAACTTGTCAACCCCTGTCTCTTACCAGTTCTTCCCTCTTCAGCTGTGCCACATTCAAGCTCTCCTGTCTTTGTCTGCTAGCACATTCCCAGATCCTTTCCCTAGTTATCTGCTCATGAGACAGCCATTTTCACTCCCTCCATTAGCTTCATCAGGCTTGATTTCTGCAGCCATCTTCTGTGCAACCTGCTTTCCACAGAAACCTACCCAACTTGAACCCAGGATTATCACCCCCTCCTCTAAATCCTCTATAATGCTCACAAGAAACTAGGTAACTAGTGGATCAGCTAAAATGCAGAACATCTAAAACTTTATACAGTGCAGGATTGGGATAATGTTACATGAAGGCTTTTGAGCAAAGGTGGTTTCTTCTCGTATGCAAGAATAGTGACTTTGTGAACGTTACAGAAAAGATATGATAAAATTACAACATCAGGTCTCTGATCTTTAATGAAGTCAATATGACTACAGAGATATGAAGATTCTTCTGCACAGATGCTCTTACACCTACTGCTGCTGTTAAAATTAATAAAATTTTTGCTGCTGATAACCATAGGGGAAGGGTTTCACTTCTATTTTAAATGTGAATTAAACTTTTATCCTGTTTATATTATGTTTGGTTTTGAGGCTTGACCAATCAAACACCTTATCTTGTATATTTTACAGATACGGGGCTAAAAAGTGAAATATGTCCATCTTGCTTTTAGAAAATAAGTCTCTAGGCTATTTGTACTTAATTCTGCTCATACAAATACACACTCCTACGCTAAGGGTGCAAAGTGGGGCTTTCCTACAAAGCAACCACAAATTTAGTAAATTAGCCAGGTTGGATTCTGACATCTGTCAAATACTGATCACCACCTTGTCTTTAATGAGACCGGGTTTGGAGAAAGACACTATTCAACCTGTAAGACACGCACAGTTTGCTTCACTATTTCTAACTGGCTCAACAGCACACTACAATGCCAAGCCAGTTCACATATTTGTTTATATGTATGATTTCCCTAAGACTACGATATGATTTTTAATGTAAAATATTATTTTATGCATGTACTAAAATGATTCAATTTAAGATCTGGAAGTTTTCTTGAAGAAAAATAATGTGGTTTAGTAATTTGATTATGCCTAGAATCAGATACTGCATTCTACAGGCAAACAATTTCTGTGAAAGTGAACAGTTTCTAGCTACGTTGCTGTGATTCGCACATTTAAAATGATAAATTTAAACCCATCAATAGTAAATCAATTGCAGGTATAGAAGATAAAACTGAAATAATTCATCATATCGCTATAGGAAAACACAAAGAGTAGATGTAATGGGTCGTTTTGACTTTAAACTGAAATCTGTTTCTAGGTTTTTCAAGGACAATTCACTCTACAAAACTTTAATGTATACATAAAAATCATCCATCAGCACATCTGATCCAAATATACTAATGATTTTTATTGGTCAGATCTTGAAAGTGAGGTTTATTTTTATGGAGTATGCATTAATTAACCCAACATGTACTATCTTCCAGTATATCTAGCCAAGTACTTTCATTTAAACATGTTTATTGTGAAATGTTTGCATTCCCAACATTTGTGGCCCACACACAGACTATTTCATACTTCACTTCTGAGCAGTTACAAAAGTTAAAAGGAGTTATTGTTTTTGATTAATGCATTTTTGGGGACTTTTTTTTTTAATGTTCCAAAACTATGCTCTGAAGACATTCTTCTACATGAAAACATCTAAATGTATTTATCTTGAAAATGGAGTATTAAGAGAAAATGAGCAGGATTCACTTTAGATCATTTTAACTTTTGCATGGAAAGTGAACATTATTAACTTTTGCATATTATTTGACTGAACTTATGCGGAATATTAATTGACTGATTTGATACAACTGTATCAATCATAAAAAGAAAAGCCATGCATGCAGATACGTGGAGTGGTGCATTACAGATGGGAGTTCTAAGGCTGTGGCTGTCATCTTTTGATTAAGAAAAGGAAATGATTTCACTAAAAAGATATTCCCTCTTGTGTTGTTTTGTTTTAACTGAGTTTGTACTTTCCACCGAACTGGACATATTTATTGAGACTCATAAGTTACTTCACGGTTACCAACATCACTGTAATCTCAACAAACTATCTTTTTTCTTGCCAATTATCTAAATATCATAACTATAAAATATCTTAAAACATTCTCTATAGTGTAAACATCTTAGCTACAAAGCTTTAAGTGTAAACAGTATGATGCATCAGAATGATTTTAAGCGATGTTATAAAAACTGCTCTTAAAAACTAAACAAAAATGTAAAGCTTCCATCTGTTTTATGATTTTTCCACTGTAGAACTACTGCTGTGTGCCAGTTTACTGAACCATGGCTTGCTAAAGAGATTGCTGGGGTCACAGATTGAAAAAACAAAGAGCAAGTCTTTAATGGTTGATTTTTTCCTCAAGTCTCCTTGATACGGTTCGCACAGAATTAAGTGCATGGCAGCAGAAAACACAGAACATAAAATGCTCATGTCGCCTGTTGCAAGGGGGACTCTTCACAGGAAGATTAGCATTTTGCAGACGATGTCATTTAAGCAATTATCTAAGTTCTTTTGTGACTGTATACCTACGTTGTCACCACCAAACAGCTGCTATGCTGTGATTCTTTGCACTGTGTATGTACAGAGTTAAATATAGACTGTAGATTGCATACCAAAGGAGGGAGAGCATACACATGCAGACTTACTTTGCATGAATCCTTACCTCAATATGAGAGAATGGTAATTCTGAAATTCTGGACACTCTTTTCACTGAACACTGAGAGAAGGGAAAGCCACATAAGGGGCAAAAAAAAATTCTGACATGCAGAATTGCATATTTAAGAATCTGAACAAAGCAAATAAGGAACCTACCTAACTACTCAGCGTATAGCTAGACTTTGCATTCTTCTAAAAGCGACAATACAGTTATGCTTTTATGAAATCAGTTTACGTCATACGGGGAAAAACTGAGGAACCTTATATACAGCAAAGTACTTCAGCACACACTTAACTATAGGCATTTGAATAACCCCATTGCAGCCTGAAGACCATTCTTCCAAGCATTTATGCACTATGCTGAAATATGTTTCCAAAATAAACCTCCTTCACTTCAGTCAGTCTTTCCACGTGAAGGTGGCCAAACTGTGCAACTACAAAGGGGCAGCAGTGTCTGGGTTGCATTCTCCCCAACTGTAGGAAGAAAGATAATGCTTGAGAAATATAGTGCAAGTAGGCTGCAACTTTATTAACGTGACTCATCTGGGAACTATCCAGAAAGAACATGAGTATTAGAGGTCATCACTTTTTCTTTAATCCTTTTTCCTTATCATCAGATCTTATTGAGTCCCACCTTGTTTCTGAGACCTTGTGACCTGCTGCTCAAGGGCTACAGTCTTGGGAAACAAATTTGTCTCCTCACTGGAGCAGATGCTAGGACCCTGGTTGCCAGTCACCAGCTTCTTCCAAGAGAAGCTCTGGTGAGAATGCATTTCCACTGAGGCACCTACGGCCAGACAATCTGTTTGAGCTCATACCTCCTCCTACGTACTTAACTACCACCTAGAGCAGAAGTTTATGCCTGACAAGGAAAAAAAGCAGAAAAGAAACTCTTCAAAGGCAACAATCTTTTTACTCTCTATTGGTCTAAAAATTCTCCATCTTCAACTCCATGCATTGGGGAAGAAGCAAGCAGTCTGTCAACACACAGAGGGATTTTGACTCTACCACCTGGCGTGACTTCTGCACCACATAGAGATCTGGCCCACTGCTTTGATGACACTTGCTAAATGAATCCAGACAAATTCATGGGTAAATTGTGTTACCCTTACCCCTATGAGAAAGGCAGTTCACATCATGAAAACGGGTGACAGGATCCAAGCCCCAGTAAGTGATGCAGTAACCTTGTCACAGAATTACACCAGTGCCCTTTCCATTTGAGTCTAGGACCTCCTTTCTAGGGTTCTCTACTCCCACAGGATAAAATCTGATCACCCTTACTCATGCAAATCTTAACCACGATCAGGAAGTTTTTGCTTTCAATGTTATGGAGTGAAATGATTATGTATGTCTACGCTGCACTCCCTGGGGCAACTGCAACTCCTGAATGCTTTAAACTGGCTAGCTCAGATACCAAAAAGCTTTCTAAGAAACTGGAGAGCCAGGACTCTGAGTGCTACAATGGTACTGCAGTGTGAAGCTTTCTAAATGACTATGTCTGCAAGAGTTGCAGCAACTGCGGCATAAACAGCCTATACAATTCTAAACAAAGTCTAAACATACTCTGTCACATCCGTATTCTCCTCTGCCACCATAGTCTTTCCAATAAAAAAAAGGCATCTTAAGTCACAGGTATTTGGTGTTCTTCCCTTAAGGAGTATTATTCGGGAGGGGGGTGGGGGGAAGACCTTCAACATACCACACCAGCTGTTTAACAACCATCAGGAAAAAAGGTGTTTGTTTGATGCACAGATACATTTTAGCTGTTAGTTGACACACCATTGCGTCCATGATTTTTCTACATATGCAACAGGGAACAGACAGTTTCACATGATTTTTTGGGGATTCATCCAGAATAGAGATCTTACATTTAGATATTTGGGAGTCTTTCACCTTTCTGGGAAATATTTAAGTCAATTCAAGAATTGATCACATTGTGTGTACAATCTGTCTTACCTGCTGCAGCCAGAGCAGTGAAGTCTAGTAGGCTGTACACATGTCTAGGGAGTGGGAACAGACATCAGTACACTCCGTGGCCCAGGAGAGATCCTTTAACCTCTTTGCCTCAGTTTCCCCATCTAAAAAATGGTAAAAATAAGAGCTGAGTAAACAGTACAAAACATTGTAACTGAAGGTAAAATTGTGAGCTAACAGCATTAGGAACACATAACTACTTTCTGGTTTTGTCTGTCTGCAAAATTTGGAGCATATGTGCTGTACCAATATTAGCATGTCTTCACAGTCAACATGTAGAATGAATGCTTAAATATTCATTGACTTCAAATTTCAAATTGAAGTTTGAATTTGACATTCATTCTGTAGATGTAACGGCATCAACCATTAATCAGGGAATAGAAATAACACCACTCAATTTATATAATCTACGTACTGTGGTCAAAATGTATACCTCTAGATATATAATCTCAAAATTTTAAAGTATTAGCTGCTTAAGTAGATCATGTGATACATCCCCTCCCTCTTCTAAGTGGCTGATTTATGTAGCTGAGCAACCAAACAAAAATTCTGAGATGTATGTTCAGCTGTAATGCTCACAATTTACATTGTGTATTGAATCAAGTAAATATGTAACTCATGCAATCAGGGAACAGAAGAAATAACATGATTTAGGTAACCAACTATGACTATAAATTTATAAATAATCTAAACAAAAAAGTCTACAAATAAAGATTTTTAAAATGTATTATTCACTGAAGAATTCTGTAACCACTGAAAAAATACTTTCCACATTCACAAAAAAAGAAAAACTCCAAAACGTACCTAAGGAGTGATTATGAATTCTTTGTTCAGATCTACCTACCCAGTGATTCTTCCCTCTCCCCCCCTTAAACTACATCTATATAAAAGGAAATTTGAATTCCGTAGTTTCTAATGCACTGTCTTTGTGGATTAGTTCATTTTTAGACAAGTTACAGGAGTATCTCATGCAAACATTTACATTTACTAAAAGAAAAAAAAAACAAAACACAAACATAAAGTTACTAAAAGCATTATAGCCGTTATTTGAACAGAACATTTCAACCCTGCTGAATGCTTACATCCTCTCAGCTATGTCCTTCCGGTCTCTTTTCCAGCTCTTTTTTTTCAAATACATACATACCTTCACCCAGGTGAGCAGATGCCTTGACCAACACAACGACAGTCACTAAGTGCATTTCTTTCCTGTGATTGCTTGAGTTGCCCCAAAATTTTGCACTTGCCAAATCATGGCCTGCTTTTCTCAACTTAGTTGGTTTTTTGGTTGCTGTTCAGTGTTTAGAAATCTTAATCTTTAGAGAAATTCATTATGGTAAAGAATGAGAAAAGAAAGGAAGAAATATAATTCACAGGAGTTCATGCCTTCTGCTGAAGCCCAAAGAAAGAAACTCAAACTTTGGAAATGCAATTTCCAGGTAGAGATGAAAGATCTCATGTTATGTCTCTGTAAACCAGAAAACAACTGACACTTAGCAAATTGTCCTATCTCAGACAGAAACAGTGTGGATGAATCTGGCCAGTCCACTTGCACTTCTCTTTCTGAATTCACTAATAAAGTTTGAGAGGGGTTATTTTTAAAGCAGCTCTTAGAGCTGCTCACTACTGTCAGCTTCAGATCTCAAATGTAATTTGATTTATAATTACATTTTAAAAACTAGCATTAAAATAACATTAGAGGGGTCATAATCTGAACTTTTTAATAGTTAGGCACGTAGCATACATTTAGAAATGGATCTCCAACAGGATTCATCTGGAACATATTCTGACCGGAATTCCTTCCTTCAACCATTTCAGTACTCTGCTGAAGCTGGTATGCCAAGAAGCCATTATGGAGCCCTATATTTCAGTGTTGTTTCAAATGTAAACGGATTGAAATACACTGCCGGACATTTGTTAGTCAAAGTCTTTTCTTGCATTATAGTCAGGCTCATGTTTGTAAACAGCAACGGGTGAGAAAGTGCCACAGAATCTGGAATCAGGCCTCCGCACTGAAAAGATGTACGTTACATTCCTTGCAAAATCCAGTTGGCTCCATTGCTCCTGAACTTTGGAGCGGCTTTAATTTTCTTAGCCTCTGTGGCACAGAATGATTTAGGGGCACTGACTTCTAGGAACTACTCAAATTGATCAAGTTATGCTTGTGCCAGCCAAAACACAGGTACAGTGAAAAAGCAGTGGTCCTAACAACTGTTAATACAGGAGTGTCAGCTGAGAACTACCTGTCCTCCCAGCTGTGCAAAAAGCTCAAAGCGGCATTCAATGAACTTCCTAATATTGTGCCTGTGGCTGCAAGCCTGGCACCTCCTGAACACAAGATGGGCTTCAGATCGGACACAGGCTTGCTGCAAAATTTGGATGGGGGACAGGCTCATTGCAAAATTCGCCTTGTTCTCTAAGTCCAACCTTCTGATAAAACTTCCCAACTAATCAGTTCTACACTGGTGCCCGACTACAACTTCAGAGGCAAAAGACAGACAAGGAATTCTGTTTCTGAATACTAGTGCTAAAGGAAATGATCCAGTAAAAAAAAAAAAATTAAAAAAAATCTGTGCCTTAAAACCAAGTTTGAAATTTTATAGGCTTTTACTCCATAATTTGTACTTGAGCCTTCTGTTATTTTTAAACAAATCTAATTTCTTACAGCTGTGAAATTTACATTTTAAGAGTGTCTAGTGGCCATGTGCATTAATTACTTTATTGTAATATTTTAATGAGTTTGGGGTTCAACTCAAAAAAAAAGCTGAATCCTTGTTTCCCCACAGAATTACACTAGAACCTGATTCAATCACAACTTCACACACCCTGATCCAAACCCTGATGGACTTGCACAATATTTTCAGTGGTCTTATAAGGTCCCTGAACTTTACAACTGGCTCCAAATTTTAGGACTTCTCACCAAACTAGCACTACCCTGAGTCAGGAGCAGAGCTAGGCTCTGAGAAAATTTGTATTTAGAGCTGAACTTGCTGGCTGAGCCTGATCTCAATGGAAACAGGTAGCAAAATAAAAAATTCATCTATGACAGCTAACATTTGGGCCAATCTTGTTCTTAATGACACTTACACAATGATGCAAATGCTTCCATCTTAGTATATATGGCATAAAAACATTTAGGGCTAAAAGATTAACCCCCCCAAAGAGTACCTAAATTCACCAGGGAAGATTGGAAACGCACTACTGGAAGATTTCTACTTTGTGCAAAATAGCTGGAAAGCATTACAATATCCATACTTCTGCCACAGTATTCCCTTTATGGATTTTGGTGGTTTGTGTCATAGTAAATTATTTCTTCTTCATCTGTGAGTGTGCACAAGTAGTGGTGGGAGATAAGTAAAATGAGACACTTTTCTCATGCAGTTTTCAGCCAGGACTTGGGTGTCTGTGCTTGCAATGTTGCAGGTGTAACTACTCATCTTGGGGACTGAGGCAGAAACCTTCAGACCACTGAGGATCTCTGCAGTTTGAACTGAAGAGATAAACCTTCTTACAGCATCTACATGCACTTTCTCTAAGAATAACCTACAGATGCAAAGACGTAACACAATGAACAACAGTTTAAAGTACACACACAGATAAATGCAGGAAAAGTGGGGACTGACTGTTTTAGTTGAGCATGGTAATAGCAGAGGTTCATCACTTGTCAAGTGCAACCCACACACTGCACCCACAGTCGTGCTTGGAAATCTGACCGTTTACATCCACAACTCTCACCTCTCTTGGCTAGGGCAAATGCAGAATTGTAACTTCAATGAAATACTCAGCTTTTAAAAAAGCATGTTTTTAAACCACTTACAATAAGAGCAACAGTTATTATTCAGTACATGCTTTTTATCAGATTGGAGATAAACTTTATTATAACTGGTGGAGATGGTATCAATGATTTGTGGTCTATGAGAATTCTGTAATGAGAAATGGTAATCTGTCTTGGGGCAAACAATATTGTTCTGTTTACTATGCAATTAACAATATTAAGTCAAGATTCTTTAACTGATAGCTGAAAATAGGGGTGGTAGGAAGAAACTGGAAGCACTGGAAACTTTCACAGGACAATTATCTGAGGACTATAAATTATTTATGGTGCTTTAGCCTGACATTTTCTCTTATCCTCACAAAAATGTTCCTCACTGCTCCAGAGACATTCACTGTAAAAGTATCCAGACTGTAAGCAGTTTGGGGTAAAGCCAGAATCTCTCCTTGTTGTAAGTACTGAATGTACAGGATACAGGATAGTGCAGTAATTTCATTTTCAGAAAAGCAGCAATAAAATCACACACAAAAAAACCCAGAATACTCAGTTTTACTTTGGAAAAGGTATGATAATGAACCAACATGAATGACAAAGAGAAGCAAGACCTAATCTCTGATTCCTGCTATATTTGGTGTAAAACAGAGTACCTCTCTTGCATTTAATTTCTTCTTTAATTTTATAGACTGAGTCCCATACCTTTGTGTGCCTGAAACCCTGTACTTCTTGTTTACTCTTAGACCAGCCTTAAGCAACCACCATATGGAGCTGTGAACACCACAGACACAGCAGAAACAGTCCTTAACTAATGGTCGGTGTAAATTGTATTGGGAGTCAAGTGGGGCCACTTTCAAGTGGCTGGTTAAGACAAGGGCTGACCTATAATGGAGCTTCTCTGTAAAACAATACATTTTTTACTTCACACTACAAAGTACAGAACCGTAAGTACGACTGACCACAGAAATCTCACTCTGTGGTGTCCAGCCCTTTTAGCTCCGATTCTGCAGTGGTAACAATTTTGAGGTTACCTCAATGGGAACTCGGGCAGAGCTACTGCACAGCACTTTCGTATTGAACAAGCAAGACCTATAAAGCGCTAGGGTCTTTCTTTCTAAATTGATCTTCAAAAAAAATAAATCAAATGATCGCATTCTTAAACTAGCCAATTCCATTTGTAGCTCTCTGGAAATGCGATGCTCCACGGAGAGCTCCGTTGCACCCAGCAGGCAAAAGTCACATTTAAGACAGCATGATACACCAGCACTCTGGCAACCGGGATGCTACAAGGAAGCGACTGCTTCTGGCAGCCTCGCAGCCCCTCTCCTGCACCTCTCGCCCTTAAGGATCGGTGTGTTAAATTCCCATATACCACTGAATAATAATGTCTGGCTGATTGAGAAGATTAGCAGCTTATTCCACCTTTGTTCTCTGCCTTCTTTTAAGATGAGCAATGAATGACACCGCAGCAGGCATAACCCACGGTCACAAAAGCTAACAAATTTGTAGGATGTTTTAAGGAATGATGTAAAACTTTAAACAGCGTTTTAGAAGGGTATTCCTACACAGAATCTCTATATAAAATCCAATGCTACATGGAAGGGCTCTCAAATTCTCTTAACTTTTCTGAACACTACAACAGAAAATCAGCATCAAATGCCTGCAAGAGTGACCCCTTTAAAACTGATAAAAATACAAACAGTTTTAATAAAGTGTGCATTAAATTTTGGGTTTCCTTTGTACAAGATAACACTGAATCAAAGAGTTTCACAGCAATAAAACAAACAGATACAGTAAAATTAAATGGGAAGAAAAAAAATGATGGGAGTATAAAACTTCATGTTCCTGTATATAATATGCCAGTGATTGGTGGAAGTTACGTACAAACTCCTACTTTTTAAAAAACTACTGTTTTGAGGAAAAACACTCAATAATTCATATTTATAAGGCTTAATTCCTTTTTCTGAGGAGGTCCTGGGTCTGGTCGTTGTTCATCACTATTGTTCAAAATTTACTCCTAGATTAAGAACTTCTCCCACACTAGTAAACAGGTATAATAGTTTCCTCCAGAGAGCAATTTTTTTTTTTTCAGTAATTAGCCTACTTAAATAATTCAATGGAACTACTGACACAGAATAGCACAAAAGGCCCTCTGACCATAATATAAAGTAAGAGATAAGATTCCTAAAAACTTTTGTATGAAGGAGATCTAGGATTTACAAAACAGACAGCTCTAAAACTATTTTTAAAGGTCGTAAATTAGGTACTCTCTTAAATATAATTCAATCATCCACTGTTATAGTAGCTTGATTCTATTAGTTGTCCTATGTGTTTTAGGAAACAGAACTCCATTAACATTATTCACTTATAGTTTCCCTTTATAAGTGGATATTCTGCTCAACAGGCTTTAAATAGATTTTTTTTTTCCCCCTGAAACTGCTATTAAGCATACTTTTACTGAAAGGGCAAAGTAGGCATAGGATTATGCTTGTACTTCATGCAAAGGATACATTTTCAGCAATCAGAACCACATTCCTATGAAGTAAAAATACTCTATATAAGCCGATTGTTTCTATCCCTCCTAACCTTGCTCAATAAGGACTCTATTCTGATCTTTTGAGTTACACACAAGTTTTCCAATTTGGCTGAATAAAGGTATCTTGTTGGGCAGCTTGATGAGCATATTCTATGTCTCAAATTCTGACCTTGGCCTGTTCAAGGTGGATCTCAATTATAAGACGCTGCTTAGAGGGGAAAAAATATTAAATTAAAAAAAAAATTAGGATTTATTTTACTTTCTTCAGTTAAAGAATGCAGTACAGAACTCCTTTTGATTACCTTGCTTTAGTGAACTGGTGAAAATATAAACCTTGATAAAGAGACCACAACACACATATAGCCACAAGTTTTTCAGAGTAATTTATCTAACCTGTAGTTATATTTCACCTTCAGAAACGTATGCTATAGATCATTCAGCTCTGATTTCGTGTTGATTTCACTGTGAATAAACGTGTGCCCTCACCTCTCACAATTTAGATGACTCTATCCTGAACAAGATTAAAAATAGACGAGTACATGCAGAGGAGCATAGTGCTGGGCCAAACCACACATCCCATAGCCAGTCTCAAAGGATGCGATGTTGAGCCGCATGCCGCGATAATCTGACATGCGAACAGACCCTGACCCATTACAATGGTGTAGATGCAACAGCACAATATGTACATAAAAATGTGTACGTCTAAAGAGCCAAATCCTCCTTCAGCTGGTTACCATATCCTATGTTCATGTCTTACTTCTTAAAACAGGACAGATGGCAGAAATCACACACTGTTGTTCTTTTCATTGGCCACGCCAATCCCAGATAATCAAGTCAGTCAGTCACCAGCAGATACTTTTTTCTTAGAAGAAAGGGTTGAATTTCATCTGACCACTGAGGTTCAGCTTGCACTTGAGGTTCTAATTTTCTTCTGGTCTTAGCCCATTTCTGTCTCGCTCTGGCACAGACTGCCCTAGTAAGTACATTTATTACCTCAGTAATTCCTCTGGGGGCTGTCTTACTTTCACTTTATATCTGGACTCACATAAGCATCTCCCCATTTTACAAGGAAACATTTATTAGCCTCTGATAGGAGTTTCCTGTTCCATCCTGCTGCAT